>NC_052499.1:74693883-74848818 GCF_016617805.1 Bactrocera tryoni
GGTGGAAAGCATATGAGAATATGGGGGTTTTGTTGGGATACATTGGACTCCTAGATATGAAGTCACGCGCCATCATTTGATATGTTGCATATAAGTCATACTAATAGAGACTAGTTTTCATTGCATAAGCATAAGCCCAATACCTTTTGTGCAACCCTACAAATCTAACATTTACGTGAGTCAAACTAGCACTCAGAAGTGATCATACCGCAGAGTCGAATATTAAACTACATAATTAGCTATGATTCCGTGTGCCTTTAGTATATTAGAATTTAATGACATACTCCTTAAGACTATTTGTCCAAAAAGGAACAGGTTCAGTAATAGGAAAAAAAGTGCTTTTTAGTTTACGGGATAAATTCTCGTTATGAGAGTCGAAATTTATTCACAAAGAGAACGGTAAAATATCTGAACAAATTTTCTAGATCGGAGTACTATAACATCTGCAGCCGCCATACAAAAAGAATGCGCAAAATCAAGTTTTTGTGCAGAAAACTTTTTTAGTGAAGAATATTCTATTCGGTGCAACTGAAGCTACCATTTTTACTTGTTTCTATCACTACAATGTTGAAAAAGAATTTTGGCTTTAATTTCGAGCAAGTTTTTAAGGCTTACTTTCGCTTTCGTTTTCCAAAGAGAATAATAATCTCACTAGAGGTCACCGTTGTATTGCAGATATGAATACATACATATATACGAAAGCATGCACATATTTTAAAACTATCTCAGCTATATCGCCGCTTTGCATGCAACATGGTCAAGTGCGCTCAAGTCATATGCAAAGTCAGATATTTCTTCCACCATATATTGTTGCATATGCTTATTCTTGTGCGTTTATATGTATGATTGTGTGTCTGCGTGCTTGCGCATGAAGTCTATTTGAGAATATACTGGCAGCAAGATGCATAGTAAATTTGCCATTATCCAACTTCGGCAACAAGGATGTATGATTATGTAAGAATGCTGCCGCTGCCGCTGCCGTTGTTGTTGTTGCCGCGCTCCCTCCACCATGAGCCACACGCGCACAGAATGATGTATGTCCAAAGTTGGCGTCCAATGTTAGGCAGCGTATTTATTTTGTTGCAATTTTGCAATTCTCCAGCAAGACTCGTAACTCTTCGCACGACATTGACATGCAGCGAGCGTGTGTGTGTGTGCGGTTTCTAATAATATATGTGCGTATATGTGTCTGTAAGTGGCACGTGGTACGTGCGAGTTGTGCAGCGAAGACGAAAAAGCGCTTTGTGGCACATTCCGTTGCAAGAAACAGGCAAAAATGCCAGCGCTATGAAATGGAGAGCAGTAGAAGAAGGAGAAGAAGGAGAGGAAGGAGCTGATAAGTTGCTGCGGGGGAGCGACTGCTGTGTGCCGCAATATTGGATGCACTTTCTATGAGCGTGAGTGTGGCTGTGTGTGTGAGGTTATTTATTTTTATGCATGTGTGTGTGTGTGCTGTGGCAGCGCTGGCGCGTGCTTGTGTGCAAGTGAATTTATAACTGTGCGTTCATACTACACACACACACACCTATGCGCACACAAATGTGCGTGTGTATTGGTAAATTAAGGCGCTTGCTATTTTATCACATTTCGAGCGCATTTCACCGCTACAAGTTGGTCACTCCAAACACACACACACACCCTCCATATCATATGCACTCTACCAACTCCCGACAATAACATCCCCGCGCTGTCCCTGCCACCACTCTAACACGGTTAGTTGACTTGGTGACGACGTCGCCTTTTGTCGCCTATTTACTACTGTCACTGGCACTTTCCTGGCGCATTTTTCGCGCACATTTTGCGTGCAACAAAAAACATGTGAGTGCATGTATGTATGTGTGTGTGTGCGCTCAGTTTTCTTTTTCGCCCTGGTTGTCGAGGAAATTAAGTTATATTTTCGCAATTTGCGCTTTCGCTTTTTCTCGCTTCGCAGTTTGTTAAAGTGATGTCCTTTGAGTGAAATAGTAGCCAAATAGCGAGTAATGTGCCCGCAGTAACACGTGTTGTCATACTCACGCACACGTGGACAGCACACACTCAACCGTTCATGTGTGTTGTGCGGAGAGAGGAGGAGAGGAGGGCATAAGTTATGTACGACATGTTTTCGTCTAAATAAAACATAAATATCTCACACTGTGACACGCACAATGGCGGTAACTTCTCGTACCCGAGGGGATATTCTAGGAAGACAAAAGTGGTGGTGGCTCACTAAGGGAGAATAGTACTTAAACTTGTTTGCTAATAATGTTATAAGTTACTTAAATATTTGGCAGATATAATAAGTTCTCAGTATCCTAATGACTCCTCCGAAAGACTGCTGGCATTGCCTTTTTTTCAATTCAAAACTAGAAGCAGTTGTTTTGAAAGGAAATTTATTTAGTAATTCAAATTAGATGTTAAGAAGTAAGGAAGGGCTAAGTTCGGGTGTCACCGAACATTTTATACTCTCGCATGATAAAGTGATAATCGAGATTTCATTATCCGTCATTTACATATTTTTCAAATACCGTATTTGTAAAGTTTTATTCCGCTATCATCATTGGTTCCTAATGTACATATGTAAGTATATATTATACAGAGAAGGCATCAGATGGAATTCAAAATAGCGTTATATTGAAAAAAGGCGTGGTTGTGAACCGATTTCACCCATATTTCGTACATGTCATCAGGGTGTTAAGAAAATATTATATACCAAATTTCATTGAAATCGGTCGAGTAGTTCCTGAGATATGGTTTTGGGTCCATAAGTGGGCGACGCCACGCCCATTTTCAATTTAAAAAAAAGCCTGGGTGCAGCTTCCTCCTGCCATTTCTTTCGTTAAAATTTAGTGTTTCTGACGTTTTTTGTTAGTCGGTTAACGCACTTTTAGTGACTTTCAACCTATCCTTTGTATGGGAGGTGGGCGTGGTTATTATCCGATTTTTTCCATTTTTGAGCTGTGTATGGAAATACCTGAAGGAAACGACTCTATAGAGTTTGGTTGACATAGCTATAGTAGTTTCCGAGATATGTACAAAAAACTTAGTAGGGGGCGGGGCCACGCCCACTTTTCCAAGAAAATTACGTCCAAATATGCCGCTCCTTAATGCGATCCTTTGTGCCAAACTTCACTTTAATATCTTTACTTATGGCTTAGTTATGACACTTTATAGGTTTGCGGCTTTCGCCATTTTGTGGGCATGGCAGTGAGCCGATTTTTCCCATCTTCGAACTCAACCTTCTTATGAAGCCAATAAATACGTGTACCAAGTTTCATCATGATTTCTCAATTTTTACTCAAGTTACAGCTTGCACGGATGGACGGACGGACAGACAGACATCCGGATTTCAACTCTACTCATTACCCTGATCACTTTGGTATATATACCCCTATATCTGAATCTTTTAGTTTTAGGGCTTACAAACAACCGTTATGTGAACAAAACTATAATACTCTCTTTAGCAACTTTGCTGCGAGAGTATAAAAATGGAGATGCTATAATCATAAAGTCAATTTAGTTAAAATAGATATCGTAACGGCGAATATCTCATTCGATGGAACGATGAGATGTACGAGATATACGACGACATTGACATAGTTCAGCGAATTAAAAGACAGCGGCTACGCTGGCTAGGTCATGTTGTCCGGATGGATGAAAACACTCCAGCTCTGAAAGCACTGGCATAAGTATTTTTAAAGACATATTACTCCTAAAAGCTTCAATTAACATTATAAGCGCATTTATTAATTCGTTGTAATTTTCTGATTTATAGTTTCCCAGAAAGTTTTGAACACCTTTCACAAAAAAGTTCCAGGCGGGTTTTCCTGATCATACAATTGTGCTTTCATGCTCTTATTGTTTATCAGTTGCCGTATTTGTGGACTTATCACAATCTTCAGTTACTTCTTCGTTTTGACTTAGAACAAGTTTCAGAGTACTTTTATTTGGTAAGACTTTTTTCCGCAAAGACCAAAGATCTTATTTTGCCTGGTCTTACAATGAAAATTCTAAAGATTTTTACGAATTTATGCAACAAAATACACGCTCTAGTGTGCAAAGCTGAAGGTTCAATGTCCACTCGTCATTGCCAATGCTTTTATTTTTTTATTTTTAACCGATATTCACTTATATATTTATTTATTTATATACTGCGAGTATGTATGTACATATGTATATGTCTGCTATTTCTTAATATATCGTATTACAAGATCAACGCACGCCAGCCGACCGCAAATATACCCACACATACATACATATATGTATACACGCGTATAAATAATAAATTCGGATGCAGCACGGCGTATGAGTAATTTTTAATTAAACTCTCTCTTTCGCAATCACCTACTCGCTGAAGTGAGCGATTCAATTGAGTTGCTGTATGGCACTCGATGGCAGCGCTTAAAAGCAATGAAATCACACAAGTGGCCAAAGCTGAGTCAGCGCACCACTACACAACCGCAAATCAAGTGAAGAGCGTGTGGGTGTATATGTGTGTGTATGAATGTGCGAGCGTTAAAGCTATTGCGGCGCAGCGAGTGGCTAAGTGGAGGTGTGAATTCAGTTGCAAATCGTGATGTACATATGTATATTAGTATGTATGTATGTATGCGTGTATATGAGTGTATGTGTGTGCGCGTGGCATCACCTTCGGCGCTGACAGTCAACGAGTCGTAAGTAACGGGATGAATTTAATTTTTGTCTAGTAGTTGCGGCTCGTTCGCACGCTTTCATTGCCATTGCAAACGACGCTGCCACTTCACATCATGTGCACAGAGAACTGCTAACGGTTGTTGGTAAGTGCATAAAATGCATAATTGTGCGTCAATAGCGGACTAGTAAATAATTTGACGAGCTTCCGACGACGCGCACGCCTCTGCCACTGCCACTGTTCTCACCGCGCTGCCAGCAAGCGTCGCAGTCAACAGTTGGTGTGTGTATGTGTGAGCGCGGTGCGGCAACTAAGTGGCTGTCGATGTGTGAGTGAGTGGATGCGAGTGTATGTGAGTATTAGAGTATGTATGTATGCGTGTATGCATGTATGAGTGTAAATAGCGTTTGTGTGTGCGTTGCGCGCGAGTGCGCCACTTGAAAGTCGCATAATTCGTTAAGTCGTTGCTTTAGCTGCACTTAAAATGCACATGCAACTACAACAACAACTCACACATACATACATACATAGACGCACTAAAATTGCTAATTAACGTACGAGCCGACGTCATTCTACACTGATTAAATGACAATCAACGACTGTTGCAACAGCATAGTGGCGCGTTGACATCATTTTCCATGTTCGAGTGCCCGCGTGGCTGCCTATGTGTGTGTGCGCGCGTAATAGTTGCGCCTACTTCAACTGACACATGCCAATCGCTGTCGTCACACACACACACACACACTCGCGCGCACATGAAGTTCAGCGCGTCAGCTTGCCAGCAAATGACAAACGCCACTGCATGTATTGACACATTGATGGATAACAACGCGGTTATTGTTGTCGTTGTTATTGCTGTACGGCATGTGATACTATGTAGCAATGTTGCAGCCGTAAATGGATGTTTGATATTTAGTTGCGAAATGCAAATTGCGAATTTGAATTGCAAATATGCGCAATTTTCGTTCGAATCAAGCGTGTGCTATGAATAAGTCGCCCTGAAAGCCTATCAAACCGACACACAATTTGCAATTTTTTAAATTAATTTTCCAATGTTGCCAGCTAACAACAATGCAATTACAATGTGATAAAAATAATTGGATTGCTACAAAATGTGCGAAATGGTGGCAGCGTATAAGTGGGGCAAATATGCGTGCAGTTATGGGTGCTGGTATAGGCACCGATGAGTGTATGTGTGTGTGTGTGTGTGTAAATGTGGCTTGCATTTTTATTTCACATTACTCAATATTCGTATAAAATTGGATTTCTTATTTTTATTTTACTCACACTATCAGTAAATGATACATGCCAAAAGCCAATACGATTTCGTTTGCCGCAAATATGTATTATTCGGAATTCGTAAAATATTTCAAAATTTCTTGCCGATAGCTATATGCGCATATGTATCGAAAATTAACCCAAATCAGTCTTCTCTTGTAGGTAACTGTACTATATTAACCCAAATATTCAAAAAGAGCACCATTATATCAGGAAGATTTAGTAGCAACTGTTGACAGGATTCGTTCTTTACCAATGCCAGGTTGAAAAATTTTTTCTGACTCATTTTTATCCCATTTTAGGCTTAAAAATTGATACTACTAAAATTAATCAGCTGCGTGCCATCATAAATTCGTCATGAACAATGAATGATTAGTTAAGACACAAACCTATAGAGTTCTTGGTTTGTAACTTTGCTAAGCTCAAAAGTACCGGTGACTGGGTACGACGTAATTTCACTGAAAATTAAAATATTACTAATATTTACACAAACTTTAATTAATTAATGTAAAGCAGCTTTTTTTCATAGAATCACACATTTTTTGTACAAACACTGGACGCAAAACTTTTCGAAAATATTCTCATAAACTATTAAGTTAATCCGACAAATAATTTCGGAGCTTGTATGAGCGTATTTGCAAACATTTAATGGACCAGTGAAATCAGCTCCTAAAACTTTAGAAGCATTTTCTCGGAATCCTGATCACAGAGACAGTGAGGAAAATTTCTCCGACGCAGCAAGACCAGTTGACTGGAAATTTTCATTTTTACATGACCTTTTTCAATATATTTTTTTACGTTATTTCGAACAAATTAGATTTTTGATACAATATCGATTTTTAGGTCATTCTGAAATACAAATTCTTGCGTGAGCAACGACTTTTTTGGGGAAGCCACCATTTTCTTAATAATCAAAATTTCGAGTGGTTCTTTGATCATCTTCTGTATTCATCTCTTTTAATAACTTTTATTTCAACAGAAAACTCTTCCTCACATGCAGACAACTTTTTTTGGAGGTCTTCATGGAGATCGGCTACGATATCGAAGGAATAATATTTTTTTCAAAATGAATCGCCTATTATTAAAAAACATTAAACTCTGTGAATGTGCAGCTTTTTATTTCTATCTGAACCTAAATGCTTCTACAACAAAATTTAACAAATGAATTATGTCACCAGAGGACAAAAAAAACCTTATCGCAGCAGAATCAAAGCACTTGACATATATCGACCCTTGTGGGATTCAGCCAGACTACTATGGCAGCTTTCATAAAAAACGGGTTCTTTTGCTCTGGAAAATAGATCTGGAAAGAACCTAAGGACGACAATTGCCAAAGACAGGCTCATCCGACGGTCTTGTCTACTGGATCGCTTTAAGTCCTCGCCTTATATTAAAAAGGACCTTAGTAATGCGACAGGAGTGATTGCATCAACGATTCACGGGAGACTTAGAGAGGTATGATTCAATGGCCATTTTTCCACAAAAAACTGTTTCTGAGCCAGCAAATGCGGAAAAAGTGGTACTTATATGGGAAAGAGCATGAAAACTGGTCGGTGGATCAGTGGCAGGCGGCAATTTTCTCAGATGAGCCCAAGTTTTTGGATGAAATATATAGTATATATGCGGAGGGAGAACCATTCAGTGGAGAATATTTACAAGCCAGTACGTAAGCAGCATGGTCTGGTAGTCTTTTCTTATGGTGGACTAAAAGAGATTAATTTAATTGAAGGCATAATCAATGGTGAGGCATATATGAGAGTTCGGGAAGAAATTTGGTACCCTGTTTCGAAGAAATATATCAAGTTCAAGTCTACTTTTTTTCAGCACTATTCTGAGTCATTTCACAGGGCCTATGGCATGTCGTAAGTAAATTTTTCCTCAATTCTACTTCCTCAGAGATTGATATCATTCATAACTACTTGTGACCTTCTACCTTGGTATACGCTGAACAGGGTATATTAAGTGTTTCTCTTCAAGAAACTGCTCATTTTCCGGAACTGCCGATATTGGATCCCTGCAGCATATAGCTGCCATACAAACTGAACGATCGGAATCAAGGGCTTAAACTTTTATATGGAAAATATTGCCTACTTTTAGGCGAGGTATTAACCGAAATTCTTCGCAAAAGAAAAGAGCTCTGAAGTTATGAAAAGCCAAGTCAAACTTTATAATTTCATTTATCAATATGAAAACATAAAAAATCCTTCAAACATAAATCAATTTACTAAGCAGTGAGGATTACTTATCCAACTTACCAACAATATGGCGGAAACGTTTACTCCGATAATTGAATAGATTTTTAATTGCTTGTGAAATTACGTGTTGTCGGTTAGAGGGCTTTGCCTCTATTTCACGCGACATTTCAATTTATATCTATTTACCTCGCCTTATATATTCTTATACATACGCGTATGTAAAAGTAGATATGCCAGCGGAAGTGATTACATACCAACAACCTCACGAAATGACAAACAGTTTGTCAAATTGTGCGCATAATCACTGCTAAAATTTATTGATGCCATTTTCCTCACAGCATACTTGAGCGCGAACTCATTCACACTGCCACGACCCCGACGCGGCCACATTCACAGCGGCGCTAAACGAGATGACACAGGGCAACGAAGTCAACTTGCGAGAGAAGACGCTGAATAGCAGCGGGTGCAGAGTGTATAATTAATAACATAAGAGCTGACTGTGATCCGCTGTGTAAACAACGACAAAGCATAATAAGCAGAAGCAATTTCGGCCAAAATATGCTCGAATTTATGAATGGTTTATCTGTTCCCATAATGGGTGTAGGGTATGTGCCTCTGTGTGTCTAAAAGTTTGGTCGTTCTTTTGACTTGCTTTCATACGTAGAGGAAATATACTATGCGGAATATGCGGCTTTAAAAATTTAATTATGCTAGTATTTAAAATGAATTATAATGAGAACAGACTCTAATTTTAAATAAAAATTTGAGACACCCTGCACAAAAATTTTTAAATTCAAATAAGTCTTCTCGAAATTATACTAACAGAAGGAATTATCATATAGATTTTTACAAATGCTCGAAATCAGTCATGAAATTCGCCTTTAGTGATTATTTAAAAAATCGTTGCCTACATTTAGGCGCATATTGCATTAACTGATGTCTTCAAGAAAAACACAATATGTAAGAACAAATTTATGTATCCCTAGCTGAAAGTGTGTTTTAGTGAATAATTGCTGAGAGCTTCATATTTCATCTTAAAATGGAAATAAAATAAAGCAGTGAAAATCTCTTTAAAGCTTGGTTGGTATAAAAAAAGACATATTCGAACATATGTTAGATCAACCTACATAGACCAGCACCAGTCTATGTCAGAATTCTTTTGGTATGAAAGGGGATTGAAACTTAATTTGATACGGCTACATAGAAATATACGAAGAGTAAGCAGAAGATATTGCTTGAAAGAACGATATATGAAAATGGATTTATACCTTTTTTAAAGAGGCATTATAGCATTTCTCACTACTTGCATGCTGTTAGTAACATATCATATATCAAGATACAAGGCAGCTGAAAATAGTTGTGAAAATTCCCAATGAAGTCGAGTTAGATATCGAGTATCGTACACCTTCCTATCAAAAAAGAAAAAAAAAACATTTGAAAAAGTTGTTTTGTACAATATATCAGACATTTGGAAATGAGATTTAAACCATAAAAAAATTATAAAGATTAAATTTATTTTATAGTAAATACTTCGAAGAGAACAAAAATTATACTCAAAGGTATGTATATATGTATGTAACCCAGAGTTGCCATTATTTATAAAAATTAGTAACCAGAATTCAGAAAATAGTGGATAAAAACGATATGAAGTTATTTGTATAGTTTAAAATTTAAGATGTAATAAATTTTTATAAGGTTGCCACCCATAAATGTTTATAAAAATTTATTACTTTTATTTTAAATACATCAAAATTGGTGTAAGAAATAAAATAGACTAAATTTTAAGTGCATAAAACTTTTTAGGGTTACCACCTTTATACATATATGTATATAAAAATCAAAAATTATTAATTTAGCTGTAAATTCATTGAAATTGGTGTAAAAAAGAAAATAAAATAGACTAAATATCAGGTGCAAACAAATTTGTAGGGTTGCCACCTTTATATAAAAATAAAAAAATTGTATACATACATTGTGATGTTAAAGATGCATCGAAATTATTTTGTAAGAAATAAAATAAAATAGAACGAATTTTACAAGCAATACGTGTTTTAGGGTTGCCACCTTTTTATAAAAATTAAATGTTTTAATTTGTAATATATCATCGAAATTGATATAAGAAATATTTGAGTCTAAATATGTATAACGTATACAAAAGTTGCCACCTTTTTATTTTAAAAAATTTTAAAATAAATAAGATTTCATAAAATAGCGGGCAAAAGTGATATAAAAAATTTTTGTTTAAATGAGGTGCAATAAATCTATTAGCGGTTGCCACTTTTTTGAATAATATAGTAAAATTTTTAAATTGCTGTGTAGCTAAAGTTGCCAACTTTACAACGACATACTCATTTTATATAAAAGGTTTTAGCAAAAATTACGGCAATCGCAAAAAATCATTGAAATATTTCCCGAATTTCTGTTTTGTCTAGGGTTGCCACTTTATTATGCAAAAAATTTCGTTTTATAATCACTTTCTGTTAGAATGAACTATGTAAAGCTTTAGCTATTTCCATTTTTAAAAAAATTTCTCCACTTGCTGTCAATAGAGTTGCCACACCAAAAATAATTCTGCCAAAAATTCTAAGCAGAATACTTATATCATTGTTTGTTACAAAAAAAAAATCGTACAGCTTGGAAACTCAATAAAAGCATAAGACAATCGAATAAATTTCACAAAACTTCGTTTTATTAAAACACAGGGGGCCTCACATTTCCTTTAAAATGACTTTACGTACATTTGTATTTAAGATTCATATACGAGAGAGAAATATGCAATCCAAGAGAATAAACATTTTTGGCAGACATTTCAATAAAATCACACAATAAAAATGTTTGGCGTTGTCATATGTATTTATTCTTCACTGGAATCTGTCCATACAGTTTGAACATGAATATGGCAAAAATTCATAAATAAAATTACAAATACAATGGCCAACAAATGAGCGTGCACACGAGAAAAAAGGCCACGTACACACCTACCTAATGTACATATGTAATAAACTAAGATATAAATCCAGCCATGAATATTTTTGGCATAAAATGGTGACAAACAACCGAAAGTAACGCCCAGACGCAGCTTATCTCCAACCGAACGAATGAGTGTGTGTGTGGCTGGGCGGCATGGCAACGCAGAGCCTTGTGCCGACGGTTAGAATTTTGTAGATTTCTTTGTGTGCTTATGAAAGTCGGTTACGTAACATCACCTCCACCTGATGCCATTACCATTAACACCAACAACAACTTGAGTATGATTTTTATAGAGCGCCTCACACACCCAGACGTCCCACACACCCGCTGTAGCTGAGTTGTTGTCATTAGTTTGGCTTGAATAATGCTTGTTTTAGAGTTGCACAACAATAACAAGTGACAAAAACAACAATTTACACTTAACCAAGGCATAAACTAAAAACATTCGCCTAATGTCACTTTATTTGCTGCAACATAAACTTATTTTGATTTTCTGATGTGCCATTGTTGTTGTAGTTGTATTCGGTTTTATTCTCGTTTTTGTTGCTGTTGTCGCTTGTTTGTTGTTTTGTGTGACTTTAATGTTGTTTACGCCATGGCGGCTGCCAGTTTTGGGCCCTTTCGCTGGCAATTTTCTATTTCCGGCAAACTCATTTTCATTTTAATGTGCCTCCAGTACCGTTACTTCACTACTATACACATTACTGCCACTACTCATGGCAACGCGCCACACACCAGGCCAGACAACAGTCGGCGCGCCTTCAATATGTGTGTGGCGGGGGTGGGAGTGGGTACGAGGGTGTTTTAGAGTCACAGCGTCAGGCGTCACAAAGCGAAAGTGGTGAGTGAACTCTACGCCGCTGCTGCCTGAGTCTACGTGCAACAACTCACGTGTATTGTTGTTGTTGTTTGTGTGTCATACTTTATTTGCTGTTGTTGCTCGTACATTAGGCGAGCGTAAAGCGCTCGTGTTACATGTCGCTAGTCGGTGCCTGGCAAACTTCAAGCTCCTTGTTGCTGTTGCTGTTACTGTTGTTGTTCTCAGTTTTCGGTGGGTGGTGCCGTGTGCCGGTATGGCACATAAATGCCGTACCGAAATTTACTAGGCGGACACTGCAGCGCCGTTTCATTGTTTAAAATCAAGCAAAAGTGTAGTTTGCATTTTAAATATGGCAACTCTTCCGTTCGGCAACCGGAAATTAGTGTCTACTGTAGTAGTTGTCGACGTCGACGAGTTACTTGGCTGCCTGACTGCTCGACTGCTTCTTGCTTGCTTGCTGCTTACTGCCTACATCAGCATTGTTTGTTGGTTGTTGTTGCAGACATTGTTGTTGCACTTCCACTTGCGTTTCGAATTCCATACATACATACATACAAGCAAACATATATACAGTTGCCTTCATTTGAATGTGCTTTTGATGCTGATTTCTGATTGTATCGGAATGACAGAAATTTCGGACTTCCGCTTGCTTGACAACGAATGCGCTGAAGTCAAGAGAGGACTTTAAAGGATTCTAGTGAATTTATTTCGCAAATTAAATGTCCACGGTTGGCAGGCAAACGTCTGTGTTTGCATATATCTCAAAGATATTTATTCAGAGGATATAATGTTTATTAAAATAAATACTTATACCTACATATGTATATTAGGGTGAACCAAAAAAGTTTAAATTTTTTTCCCTTAAATATCGTCTGTAGGAACACTTCCCAGATAGTGGCATAGGCAGACTACATTTCCATTAGCACCCTTAGCAATGCAATGATTATCCAACTCAATGGAGTCCAGAATTGGGAATAGCATCTGGGGTTTGAATACAGAAAAAACATATATTCACTAAGAAATACAAAACCTTTCCAGGCAGGCTCCCTCCTGTAAATGGAACACAACTTCTCTCAATAACTGCAACAAATACTATTGTGTGACCTTGGACAGTAAACTGCTGTGGAAGCACAATATGGGAGAAAGAGGGAGAAAGCTCAGCGTAGAGTAACTTTCTCCCTCTCTCATGCACTACTGCTACACAGAGATTGTAAGACCAAATCCGCTCTATGGTGTCGTCAATGTCGGAGTATATCTTATGCAGCTCATCATTCCATCTTTCGCAAAACCTTTATCTCGAACACTCCTAAGGCCGACTCATCAGATGATGTCATTTTCAGAAACTCGCTGCGCTGTACATAAGGAGAGCTTTAATAACCACTCCAATAGCGGGTTTGAACTGGTGCTAAACCTTTTTACCAGAAGACTGCGCGAAGCAACTGCTGCAGGAGAATTTACATATAAAACCTTCGTGCTTCGTTCGGTGGGTACTGGCAGCTCCGTAAGCACCGATTACATGATCCTGTTTTGCAACTCGGAAAGTTCAGAGTAAATATAAAAAAATACGGTTGGCTTACCGGTATATTAGCTTCGCGGAATATATTAAATATTTCTATGTATGGCTCGAATATGCAGATCGGAGTGGGTGCGGGAAAATACTGGCCAGAGTTTGGTATTATGCAGCCCTTTAAGCAGTCGGACCACTGCGGTATTTTTCAAACAGAAATCTTTGCCAGGTAAAGCCACGTGGCTAGCGTTTAATGCATCAGCAAGCAACACCAGAATCCACATCTTGGTAGACAGGCGCAATCAAGGCCGTAAGCTCATTTTACGTATCGACCAGAAGTGTCTTGGGAAGCAGAACAACAGGAAAGCAGAACGGAGGCTTCACTTGTATATGTCAAAAAGGCATCGAGGATAATGAGATAGTGAACGAGATTGCCAAGAGTGTTGTAAGGCTGGCATCCGAAAACATTATTGTGATTCGATCTGTACAATATGTTCGAAGATTTTATCTTTTGCTTGATAAACAAATCTGTTTTCAATTTAAAAAGTTTTCCATACAAAAACCTGATTTTCATTCAACAACTAAAAATCTTCGTGGGAAAGAAAGGACGTCTGCAAAATTTAGATTCGGTATCTCGAAAGCTTCTAAGAACCCGACTGCCGTGGGAACGTAACTTTTTTCGAAACTTGGGTGAGCTCGGTTAGGGAAAGCCGAAGTTAGATTGATGTAGCTAGAAACCAAATTCCAATATAACAAAGCAAAAAAATCCACAAAAATTCTCAACGTTCTGTGATTTTCGCATACAATGGAGATACATATCGCCAAAAGCTTCAATCGGCTTACCATATGCTTCCCTAGAACCCCACACGCTTTTTCTAGCCAGTCTCGCTCTTCAAACCTTGTTTATGGATGGACAATAACACGTCACTTTGAAGTTCAGAGTTTAACTACAAATTTTTATATAGTTTACTTCGATGTTTTGTAAACGACGAATTTATAAGATATCAGCAGGTAAAGGCCTTTCGATTTTCCATAGCTGATATACCAACGCCTGTAAAGTCTAAAAAGAGATCTGGCTTGGGTTATTGATATCCTATGATAAGAAAGTTCTCAATGCTTCATAGGTCGGAAACTAGGGTAAAGTGTAGTTATACCATGACTGTTTAGTACTCAGAAAGAAATGCAGTCTTTTTGAATTGCTAATAAAGTAAATTAGCCCTACTCGAATCACGGCATATCTTATTGTATAGTTGCCATCGTGAAATAATGCATCACACTTATGACTTAAAGAATGTTTTTAAGAATCAAATATGAGAAAAAATCCCTTGAATTTGCCATTCACTCTCAAATGCTCCACCGATTTGTGAAAAAAATTGTAAATGGTTTGTATGGGCATCCTTCCGAACTCTTGTTAGTCCCATAAATATATGAAAATATGCATAAATATTGAGCAAAAATCCTCCTCACAACAAAAGATGCTGCCAAGAAAAGCTTCCGTTTCGAAAAAAATAGCACAAAGCACCGGAATCACGTGGTAAATAAAGCAAACAACTTCCCGCTGGTTTAATATTATTCTCACTTCATGCGCACTTTATTGCAAAGTATTGATTTAAAACGCTTACAGAGCAGGTACAATAAATAAAAACAACAAAAATACTCAATACACTTTTTATTTGCCGAAGACAGGTGGCTTAACCCACACTCCGTGACGTCTGCAAACACAGTAGTTATGACACCATTCACATTGACCTACACCTGTTAAGTATCTCCTCCAACCCATACATACACACCGAGCTATATATACGAGTGTGGGGGGTATTGGAATAACAGCTTGCACACCGAGTGCCACTACAACTTTTCAAAAACACGAAAATATGACAAAACCAATTTAACAACACTGGGGCAAATTCGATTTCGCCGCAGCAGCCCCAACACGCTGTGCGAAGAGCTTTGAGTGGTTGTTGTTGTCATTTTAGTGGCGTTTGTGTTTGGGTATGGGTGTTTTCGCAATGCTTTTCTACTTTGTTGTTGCATAATCCTTAGTCCTGGCACTCGCACACGTAAAAGCGATGCGATTTATACGAATTTGAATTTGAATCCTGATTTTCTACACTCAGCACGTGTCGAACGCGACTGCAGCGCTAAGAATAAATGTAGATATGTTTCGTGTATAGCTAGGATGAGAATCACACTCTTGTTTTTAAAAATGGCATTGTGAAGAAAATCTTCAAAAAATCGGGAATACATTTTTTTTAGTTGTATGGGGCTTTGCAACATATATCGGTACGAACTTGTTCTTCTAGTTAGGCGAAGAGTTCGCTATAGTTCTAACGGAATTAGCAAAACCACAACGGAGATCTGTGAAAGGCAGATTAGATAATTTGAAGAGGACTCATCATTAGTCATTTAGTCCAAACTAAACCGTAAGTGAAAGAAAAGGAATGCAAAATATATAAAAATAAAAACTAAGTGAGAGCTTCCTTCTGTCATCAATTGCTCTAGAATCCAAAGGATGTGGATTACAACTGCGCATTATGTGAGAGCTTCCTAAGAAAAACCAAATTGAAGTTAATTATGAATGAACGTGGCATCGTGATCCAGTTATGAAGCGATCCTATAGTGGGAACATTCGGTTATGAGCGCTAAGAAACCGAGAATGTGATACATAATAGTTCCTCAAACAAATAATTTCAACCATGAATGAAGGAGTTTAGGAAATCAGTGAGTAATTTATTTCATTTAGTTATTGAAGATGTGAAAATTAAATAAGAAATAATGATAAAATATCTGATTTGTACTGCTATTGTATGGCTGGTTGTTTTATGCCTAGCTCTGGAAAATTGACCAAAAATAAGTGTCTTCGAAGCCTATTAATACAGTAGACCAAAAAGTTTTATATAAAGTGTTCATTCTCGACAAGTAAGGCCAAGCTTGTGTACGTATAGCTGCCTTGAAAATGTTTACATAACCACACAAGAGTTCTTCGAAGGCTTCAAACCTCAAAAATCGCAATTTTGCCACCCGACCATTATTTAGCGATAGAAGCTTATGGACCATTTAAAAATCGAAATAAGCTCGATATAAACGATGAAATATTCATACATACAAGTCTACTAAATATACCTGGTTTCTTCCAGGCTTATTTCTTTTAAGTTTGTGTGAGCCCATATATGTATTACAATTGGGTAAGGCTGAGCTCAGGCTACTACGGAGATCACAACTGGCGGATAGTGGACGACCTTTGCAAAGTAGACTAGCTGCGAATAGTAATACGCAGTCCTCGAAAATGAGCTGTAGTAGAGTAGAGCATGGCTCAAAACTCCTCATGCGCTGAATGAACCTCCCGTGAAGAAGCGAAAAGATGCCGCTTCAAATAAGCGTTCACATCCCCGCCGGGGTTTCAACGAGGGCGAACCTAACCACGAGTGGGAGGCAACAAAGGGACAAGGGAACAACACAGATCAGCACCAAATGTGCACAAACGTCGACGAAAACCCTGGGCAAGCGCCCATCGGAATTGAGGCCAGTAAGATTCTGATTATGATGAAAACCCGGAACGAATTAGCTAGGCAAACAGTTGGTGAGGGCAGTATTCTGTCAGCTGCGTAAGTAAGACTGACATCTTACCGAAATGGCTGGCAGGCTAGTATTGTTCTCGGGACTTCTCCGTCTCGTTAAAACCCTTGCAGGTCTTCAACTATGTTCAATGCACGTTGCCAGGAGTCGAAGTTAATGCGCCTTTTGTATCCTAAACACGGTATATTAAGTTTACCACGAAGTTTGTGGCACCCAAAATGAAATTTCGGAGATCCTATAAAGTATATATATAAATGATCAGCATTGGGAGCTGAGTGGATTAAGCCATGCCAATCTCTCCGCCCGTACGTCTGTCTTTATATACGCGAACTAGTCCCATAGTTTTTGAGATATCGATTTAAAATATTGCACACGTTCTTCGCTCCCCAAGAACCTGCTCATTTGTCGGAATTGCCGATATCGGACCAGAATAGCTTATAGCCGCCATTGAATGGAACGGAATTAAGTGCTTTTAAGGCATTTTCTTTTTTTTATGCTGCATTCTTTCCTGGCACCACTATAAATGCTTAACAATGCACAGTTTATTGTTGTTGTTGTGAGCCTGTGTGAGCGCATACAAACAAATATTTTCGATGTCACAAGTGTTTGATACGCGTCTACTCTTTTTATTTGCATAAATATCTAAATGTGTGTGTGCGTGCTGTTTTGCCTGCAGAAATCTACTTGTACGCTGCTACGCTTGTATCCGGTTCCGTTGCAGCCAGCAGCGAGCAGTGAGCATGACAGAACCCAACGAAGTATGTAGGGTGCATAAATCATGGTCGACTCAATTACAATTGTTCCTCACATTGAAATGTTTTCACTCCTGCGACATGTTGTTGTTGCTGTTGTTATTGTTGTAGTCGACATTTTTCCACCATTTTTTATTTTTCATTTTTAATTTTTTGCTGCTTTGTGGCATAATCCTTTTTCCTTCATTGCGCCTGCTAAGCGACTTCGCTGCTGAGTTGTTTGAGTGTGTATATTCGGATGTGTGTGTATGAGTGTGCAAATTGTTTATGTGAGTGTGTGTATGTAGTTGAGTGTATATAAAGCAGTCGTAATTGCGTAAACACTTCATTTTTTATACGCAGCAATTCATTTTTTTCTCTATCTCCTTTATCCCCCCCTTCTTTCAACAAATTGCATTCGCACTTCGTACAGTTTTTTCGGGGTTCAAAGTAGACACTTGGAAAACTTGTTGTGACTTCTAACGGTTATTGCACAATTGAGCAACAGCAGCGGCACATTTAGTATTTCTGCTTTAAAGACAGCTTTTCTACACATATTTAAAAGTATGTCACAGCCACCTGCACGTGACTTCAATTTTCCTACCAATTAGCTCGTTAGAAACCTGATAGTTTTCACTCAATTTTCTGCGCTTCAGTTTTGACACTTTTTAAAATTATTTTGCGATGACTTTCGCATTTCCTGGTTTTTCTCTGGCACTCCAGGTGGAGCTGCAGAGTCACAATGACACATATTTTTGAAGAAAATCCTCCTCCTTGAAACTCCAAGCAGAACTTCAGAGTCACATTGACACATAACGAAAACGTGTCTACACACGCATAGTATACGCACACATATACATATATATCGACACATTTCTTTTCTAAACTAATAATATCATCCGAAAAGCTGCTGGAAATGTTCTTGGTAACAACACTTCCTTACGAGAAAAAATAATATGACACACAAATACACAGTCTTCTAAGAAAAAATTATATATACGAATATACATTTGCATATACGCACATATGTGTCAATAATATTCCTGTTTTGTGCTGGCGTATCCACGGCAATGATAAGCAAAAGTCAACTTCAACTTCGTCAGCAGCAAGAAACAAAAGAAAGGTACGACAGACAGCGGGACGAACAACAAAAAACTAAACATGTATAATAAGCATATACACACATAAAAAAATATTATGAAATCAAAATCAAAACCGAAAAAGGCAACAACATTCGCACGTAAAAAGTCAGCGTGTCAGAGGCATCAGCGCGTCGCCGTGAAAAGTGGCAGCTACGAGTGCGTCACGCAGTCGGAGTCCCGTTTGCACGGCAACTCATATGGAGCGCAAAGGAACTGGCAAATATCTATAAAAAAACGTAAGCAAACCCTATTAGAAATAATATTTGTGTCAACCAATGAATAGAAGGCTGGAAAGATGAGAAATAATCAGTTGTGTGGACTTAAGCAAACCCTATCTTTTCTCATCGTTAGTGTTCTCAGAGAGTTGCAATTAAAACAAAACAATTTATGAAGCTGTCAAAATAACAAAAGATTACGCAATTTACACAAAAAGTAAAGCTGTGAAAATAGGCAACATGGCATATTTTCGTTTAGATTTAGATCAACCAAAAAGTGTTCCATATTTTTAGGCAAAGCTGATATTTCAACAATTCTAAACACCTTTTTTATGGATTGCGCAGAGCACACTTAAGTCACCGACCATGCTTTCATATCTTGCAAAGGAACTCATGCATGCACCTTGTCAGCTCTTCACTGCCGTATTAATTAATAGATCGGCCAGTAGTCCATCGGCCCCTGCCGCTTTGTTGTTGTTCAGGCGGGTAGTTGCTATTTGAATCTCATCATAGTTAGACAATGGAACATCTGTTCCATCATCATCGACTGGGGAATCGGGTTCGGCACCTATGACACTTTCACTGGAGATGTGTTCCCTCCATAACTTCAGTATGCGCTAAACATTAGACTATAGATCACCACTTTGGGATCTACAAGAGTATGATGCGGTCGCCGTTAATCGCTGCATCTTTTCGTAAACAAATTGTTTCGCTTGAAGATGTACATAAAAAGCTTAAAATGCTGCACCAGTTCAAGTCGAGTAGAAATCCGTTTCGCTGTCGCTTGAGATAGTAGATTCTGCTTTTCTGTACAAAGGCTAGTGCGTATCTTCGCCACAACAAGATAGTAGTCCGAGTCGATGTTAGGTCCTCGAAACGTACGCATGACAAGGGCACTGGAAATATGTCGTCCATCTATCAAGATGATCGATCTGTTTTCGAACTTTTCGATCCAAAAACAGATATGTAGCTTGATGATTTTTTTGAATAAGCACGCCTCCGACGCTCATAAAAGGCATCTTCGGTCATATTTCCCTCCTAACTTGAGCGCAAATCAGCGATACATTGAAGAACTTCGCTTTGATGAGGATTGTGGCTGGATGCTCATTCACCGCAGCGTATGCCTAGACTCAACGCTTGAGTCTTTATTCCGCCACGAATCCCACACCAAATTTGCGCTCCCTTATAAGGTCGTTCTGGTAAATATCACAAGAACCTACTCGACTCCGTTCTTATCCCGCCCATCACATTTCTTGGACGGTGGTGATTTCAGCCTTTACTGTTACGAGGGCATCAACCAGCTGGGCATCGGCACTTTCTCAATTTAGGGGCCGAACATTCCCTTAAATTATTGTCCTTATTCGGTTTGCTGTGGTCGTCATCAGAAGTGGGGTCTTTCACCCAAGGCTATTGTTAATTATACATTGGGAGTGGTTTCTGTGGCAGGTCCAAAACTCAGTGAACAACCTCGCCATATAGCGAGCCATATGTTTCAAGACCGACGCCCGCTCGCAGCCACACCTCTGGTAAACAGACGCTGCAATTAGATTTCAAACCAACCCTTAAACCGACTATGTCGGGCTGGCTCCCTTGAAGCTCATCTCTATTAGCTTCTCGTCTCTCAATCATCTCATATGTTCCGCTAAGCTCTAAATTTCTTTTCTTTCATTCTCTTTTGAAATCATTTTCTGCAGGGATGTGACTCGTAGCTCTCTAACACACAAACGTACAAACGCATTTATATCTAAAAAAGATTTTCTGCTTGCGACCTCATAGATTGCGTAGTATGTAGCGTGTGTGGATAGTAGATATGAGAACAGCTTTTTATATCACAAATTCAATATGAATTTCAATAACGTTGCTTATTACCGTGCAAATGTGCGACTGACAGATGGTGCGAAGCAGGGAGCACACAGAAATCTGCATACATACATACCCCCTAGAGGTAGGTGCGGAAATGTTAGTGTGTAGTTAAACCCACAACAAGTGAAGAGCATACCCTGCTATATAGGTCACCCGCAAGAACATATGGCAAAACATATACTTATGTACTTATTATGTTGGAGCATTGGCAAAAGACAGACGTGACGTTGGTAAGTAGAGTTCTTAAATCACGGTTCTTAAAGTGACTTTCTTCTTCATTAGCTTGCATGAGTTCTTGTATAAACAAGGTAAGAAAAATTAGGACATGCCGCTTTAGAGGTAATACACCATCTAATAACTGGATTTAATTTTTTTTTTTTGTGCTGGCTTGTGGTAATAGTTCTTGATTCCGTCTATAAACAAAATTGCTATGTATTACTTAATATAAATCTTTTCTACAGATCTCTTTCCGGAATAACTTCATAAATAGCATTTTGATATAAGCTATTTATTAAAATATACTTTAAGGAAACTTCTTCCTATGATCGTTTTAGTCTAATGGACGAATTAAAGGTTAAGAAATAAAGTAAAAATTTTTCGTTCTCAATTTACTTTACCCTCCCTATCTCCTTTAAATCGTTTAACTCTATTATGCCAAACAATTTTTTGCTTTATAGAAGATATACAAGTATAATCTATATGCTGTCGAAAACATTTACCACTTTAAGCCACCAAATGCACACTATTTTATCTACAGCACGCTTTAATAAAGCGAAATGGAAATATAACTTTTTCAAGGACGTTTCTAACGTAATATATTGTTTTTGTTGTTATCGAATTTATGCCAGCTCAATTTAACTTTGCTAATTACAAATCAAAAGGCTTGGAAAATTAGAGCTTTCAGTGTTAGGACTGTAACTTTAATAACTAGCGGTCAGAAACGTTTAAACGCGCTTAAACTAAGCGCTGCGGTTCATTAGGGTGAGCCAACTAGTGTGGAGAGTTTTAATTAAATAAGTAATAAGACTGTGGCATTTTGAAAATAAAAAAAATAATTTTGCGAATCTTTTCAAGAATTATGTCTGATATGACCTTGTTCGGCAGGTCGCAATGCCGTTATACACGCAAGCTACGTAGGAAAGCCTTTAACAGCTCGCTATCAAAAGATTTATATTTACTACAGTTCAAGATGGCTGCACTCTAACGATTTATGAATCTTTTGAAATCGAATTTCTATCTGCCACAAAATCGCTCCATTTCTGAAGTGGATGGTTGCTGGTAATGAAAAGTGGCTAATTTTTGAAAACATCAAACGAAAGCGGTTGTGGTCCAATCACAGTAGCCGGCACAAGCAATGGTATGCATTGTTAATATTGACTAGGAATCATCTAATAAGAACTACTTGAACCTGTTCTGTCCACAGCTGGACCGATTGAAGAATCGAACGCCCATAATCGGCTAACTTTGGCCAATAGAAGAGGAACTCTGCTCCATCAGGGCAACTTTAGACCAAAGACTTTAATATTGAGGCTTCAGAAACTCCGGTAGCTTGGTTTGGAGATTCTCTCGCACTTAACGTACATTTTGGACGTAGCATCAAGTGATTACTAACGGTTCCTGTTTATGGCGAATGACTTTGCTTGCGAAAAAATCACCCTAAGGGAAGCTTATTAAAATAGAATGTCCCAGTTTTTTGGCAAAAGGGATGCGGGTTTTTATGAAAGTGAAACTATGAAATTTTCTTCGTTATGATAATAAATTGAAACCGCTCCTAGATGATCTTCGGAGCAAATGCAATGTGTGCATAAACTGTCTGCCACAGTGGTTCTACTAAACAAGCTTAGAACTGACTGAGCACAAGGCAGCAGTCTTGCTCTTAAGTACTCGAAATGTGGAATAAAGATATCTCTTATCATAGGGGAATGTGAGATTCATTCACCGCCACAATTAAAGTAATATTAGTGTCAGGTCTCCAATTTAAAGAGCACCTAGAGCGTTCATTATCAAACATCTTGACAAATAAAGACTGCAACGTCTTTTACTCAAGCAGGTAATGAGACCGGTTGAATTATATGGATCCGCGCGCCAGAATTAAATCAAATGACAGACAAATAAACAAAGTACACAGCTTGCCGACAATAACAATAATCGGTGCCTTACGAACAATATCCAGAGAGGCGGCTGAAGGAACAGGCACTATGCAGCTCGAGCTTATAAGCTATCAGAACCGTCCAAAAAGCCAAGACAGAAGTACACAATGTGACAACAACGCAAAACCACCAAAAGACGTCCATTCGTATATAGAGAGATAAAAAGTGGACCTGACCAAAATACCAAGTGGACATGGGTGTTTTAGAAGTTACCTATATATATGCCATCTTGAGAAGGAAAAAGCTTAAAACTGCACTCGACGGTAGTTTTAAGGTAGAAATTTTGAGGACCCTCATGTGTCATTTATTAAAAAATGGAAAGTTGCCAGCCAAGCGGCTGCCACAATATGACAAAACTGAGAAAGATGGAGGAGACAGATTAGGCGTGCGTCATTTCGTAACATAGAAGAGACTATAATATCTTATCAATTCCACGAAGTAATGCAAGTGGCTGCATGGGAGAGTCTTGAGTTGGGTGTATGTTTGGTTTAGCGGATTAAAGTTCGACACTCCGGCTCTCGATGCTTCCCCCACTTAAAAAATCAGCTGAACACTACTGGTTCACCTTAATGGAAATACATATTTCTTGCCGCACATCTCTTTCGACATGGCCACTTAAATGTGCGCTCCATTTTTTCGCATTTCCGCTGAATTGGCGCAAATGGCCCCAATTTGTTGCCGCAGTTTGCAAAATTACAGTTTATTTCATGTCCAATATACATAAACATACAGATGCGATTGTGCTTCAAGCTTTCTGTTTTTGTTGCTGTTATTTTTGCGAATGTTTTCGTACTGTTTAGTTTAGTTGTTGTGTTTAGTGTTTTGCCAGCAATTGAGAGTTAATTGCCACTTGCTTAGCTGCAACGTGCAACATGCAACACAACGTGGACACACAGTAAACACACATGCATGCTAATGTTGGAAATCATCACCGCCGATCCACCAACACAACCGCCAATCGACGTTAACAACTTCACCTAAATGCGATTTGCTGCCATTTGCCGAGCACTTCACTCGCCCATATTTACGTGCGAATGGCGCTGTTGTGCGGTTGCCAGTGTGTGCACATACTATATATATATACATATATATATGTGTCTATGCATGCGTGTGTGTGTTTGATTTTTTCTTCGTGCTCGCTGCTGTATGTTCGGCGTTTATTTGCGTGTTGTGCAGCAAATGGTGGCGGTAAATGGCAGTGTTGCACTAATAGCAATGCAATTAGTTGTAAATTTTTCAAGAGCTCCACACACACACACCCCCACTGTCACACAGCAACACAACGAAGCCAATTGACGAAAGCAGTAGAGATATTAGTTAGCCGCTTTCAGTTGAAGCACGTCATTTGCACGCCGCTGACGCTGCCACATGCCACATGCCCCGAAACACACACGCATATTAGTTGGGTTGCAAAAATATTGCGAATTTATGCACTTGAAAGCAAGTATATGTAGACAGTTATGTTGAAGTGCATTTATTTTCGCTTATAAAAAGTATTAAGTGCTTGTTTATACAAAATATTAAAATAATACATGCTGCACGTCACGTGCTGCATGAATAATAAATGCGTTTTTTATAGCGCAGAAATGCATTTGAACGTTAAATATTAGTTTTCGTAGGAAAGGGGAATCCCTGCGCATTTAAAATTTTCCTAATACCCAAAACCTAGATTATAACACAAACGCCTTCCCGCGCGGTTATAAGCAGAAGAAAGCGAAGTTTTGTTAAAATTTGTTGTGCTTGTGAGATTTATTGTATTATAAACATTCATGGAAGTAAAATATGGCCATGACCTTCAGAAAGTTCACCATCTATCATTTTTTATTAAAGGTGGTCTAGAATTTTCCAAAAATCGATTTTTTTGTTTGATAGTTCGAAAGTATAGTCTTTTAAGAATATGCTGTAAAATTTTTGGAAGGATATTCACATTATTTTAGCTTCTACAGCCGTTTTAGCAGGTAGCGTGCGGTCGAGGGGCTCAATGAATGGATGCTTTGTACGTCATTTATCTCAGAACTACTTTTTTCGGCGTGCCGTTGATGAAAAAAAAAACTATCCATCCGAATTACTTGAAATTTTAATATGGAGTTTATAAGATCAATATCTATCGCCGGGACTACGATCAAATTTTAATTTTAAGAACTTCGATTTTTTTTCGATCTAAAACTGGTCCAAAAATAGTTGTTTTCAGAATCTGAACTTCAAAAGCGCGAAATTTTTTTAATTTTCAATTTTTTTTGGTTGTAGTTCCAGCGATAGCTGCACTCCCAGTGATTAATAATTTATTTGGTTTTTTATGTTTCAGATGTTCTGAAGAGTCAAAATCAACAACGGCACCGGGAGTAATTTTTAAGATAGCTTTTTTTGGACGCCATTTTTAACATTGTTAAAATTTTTTTATTTAACAAGAAAAATATTTGTGTACTTTTCATAAGTGTATAAATAAACTGTAAAAATTTTAAATCGGTTGCTCTTTTTTTAAACCTTAAAAAAACCCTGAAAACACGCTTAGTTTGAGGGTTCTAGACCACCGGGACCCCTTAAGAAAGCTTAACATGTGCAAATAAGGCTAAGTACACAGCGAAGCGCAGAGAGCTCATGAAAGTAATAAACTGCGAATTGATGAAAAATGTACACAGCCAAAGCGTTTAGAAAAGTAGAATAATTGAATTCAGACATGTTTCAATAATTTCGAAAATATCTTATTAATATAAATATTTAATTATACATTATAATAACAGGTATAATGCCCTCAACATTTTTTGACTATATTTCTCTTCAGTGGCAAAGACGGAAAAATATCTTCAATACGATATATCTTCTTAATATCAGTACTCGGCTCGGGTTACTCAAAACATGCATGATTGAGTCAGCCTAATATCTACCATTTTGTTTTTTGACGAAGCCATAAAGCCAGAAATGGGCTTCAACTATGAGATCGGTTTTAAGCGAAGAACTAGTAGCAACCGGAGAACGTGAATTGGCGTAATAATCGGGGATAACTTTCAAGCGTTGTACCAAATTGAAATGTGACATAATATAAAAGCAAGCCTTATTCAATATACTGACAAAACTTGACAAAATCATTTCATCCTTATTGGTAGCCGCTGTATATGGTTTGCTATACGAGAATACGGTACAATTCGAAATGGTTTTAAAGATTAAAGCATCCTTAATACATCACGATCAAAATTTATTCGGACAGACACAAAACAATATTTACTTATTTTAAAACAAATCTTTATTATCGCCATCAATATAAGGTACTGAGCCAATATATTCATGCAAGCCCTTAATGGGTTAGGTGAGTTTGAAAATTTCAAAAAATCGATATTTTTTGCTTATCTTTTTAAATTCTGCAACATCTCTAGAATATTTTTCCAAATTTTCAAGTTGATCCGAGCAATAGTTTCGGAGATACGGCCTTGTGAACTTGTGCGCTCGAGGCTAGCTACGGTAAGTGCGCCGTCTTTAAACGCGTTTTTCTGGAAAGTATGTTTTTGAAGTCGGTGGACACGATTTCTCGAAAAGTTAAAATTGTGTACACATTTTTAAAATAACATTATCTAGTTATTGAACGAAGGATTTTTTTGTTTCATTACAACTTTTTTTTAACAAAAAGTAACGAAAATTTTAACATACATTGAGATTTTTTGAAAACAAAGGAAAATTTTATAATTCGTTCAAAAACGAGATTTATATATATATCATAATACAGGAAATAAAAAAATAGTTAATTTTTTTTTTTGTCTCAGACTTTGAAGAAAATACATATGTATTTATGGATTAACGGAATATGTTATTTTTTAATTTTAGATGAAGCAATAATAAGTTATGCTGTCCATCGCGAGAGCACTTTTTTTGCGAGACAACCAAGGAGAGAAGGTCTCAACGGCTAAATTTTCAAATTTTTTATAGCAAAATTTCAAGAGACATTGTTCAAATACAAGTATATACATTTGATATGCAATATTATATTTTTCAAATAAATGATTGCTTATATGAAAAAGAAAATCGTAAAAATACCATTTTTGTACCTCTGAAACCCACCTAACCCCTCAATCCAAATTCCCAAGCAGTTGTTGTATGCGTCGTCTAGGATATCCTTCAGAGCCTTTAGCAAAAGACTTTTAATGGATTTAATGGACTAATGGCGGCCTCCCCGTAACGGCTTTGTTAGTTTAGATAATAAAAAAAAAGTTGCAGGGAACCAAGTCTTTTGAATACATTAGCTGGACGATGACTCGCGTTAAATCATGCTAGAATATATTATGCATTATTGTGTTGAAAAATTCAGAAATTTTCTGTCCGCAACGGCTCATTTTACCCATGTTTAACCACACCACAGTAACCAAGAAAACGATGACTTGGACGTACTTTTTTTACTCATTATTGAAGCGCCATCCGGTAGACTGTTGGACAGTTTCAACGTAATATTCATAAACCCGCGTTTCGTCATCAATAATGATGCATTTGATGATTGAAAGAAGATCAGCCCTAGTCGACGGCATATTTGCTCAAAATTCTGATCTATTGTTCTTGTCTAGCTTTAAGACCCTTCATACCTAAAACATGATTTTCACTGAAATCTTTCAGCGGAACCTTATTTAACATAAAGACACCAAACTTTACATGAACATAAAAAAGATTGCACTAGACTTAGATAGAAATTTTTTTATCGACGAGCTTTTCCTGTACATTCTTCGACTAAAAAAGATTGTAAGAGGGAGTATTTGCACTTTTCTTCTAGCCGATCGAAAGACCTAATGTTGGTGAAGTACTGACATATTTAGACTTTACAATAAATCTAAACTTCGGCAGTCTCTCTAAAGATGAAATGAACATAAAGCATGGGTTGATATAAATTATTTTTGAAGATATTTGGATTCTGTATTTTTTCTTTGAAGTGGAGTTCATTTTCCTTTGACAATACATAAATAAATCTTTCAGATGATCAAAATTGGGTCATAAATGCGATTTTTAGCTCAGAATCCAATACGAAAAATTTTCTGAACAATACTCAAACTGCGAGTATTTGAAACGAAGCTATAAGATCCAGACTCATGCCTTTAATATTATGTCACGGAAAGGACATATCCTCCAACTTAGCTATATCTTGCTCACTATTTTACTACTTTATCATTATAAACTACTTAAAATATTGGTAAAGCAATTGAATGCAAATTAGTCTTTATAGTCAACTGGCTGAAATTGTCTTTTCAAGGCAAAAATATCGTTAAATCATTGATGAGACATCGACTAAAAATAATGAATAATAGAGGAATGTTGCTAAAGTAGACAATTTCATTAACTTTCAAATTTTTATGTTTATTTTTTTTTTTTTTTTTGGAAAATTTGCTTTTGATTGACAAAGTCTAACGAAGTAAACTAAATCAAACTAACAAATAGATGACAATGACAATCATATTTCAAATCTAAACCAAGAAGATCACACATTCTAACTTTTGAAAAATCAGACATCTAGCAAGGTTTCTAAACCATATTAACGATTAATGATCTTGATCTTGGATGAAAGATAGTCCTTGTCACAATCATAATTTACAGAAACCCAGTTCCGCGAGTTCCAGAAGAAGCTGCTTATTTGTCGAAACCACCGATTTCGGACTGCTAAAGCATATAGCGGCCATACTGATTGCATCACTTGAGCATATAACTGACCTATAAACTGAACGATCGTAATCAAGTTTTTGTATAGAAATATTTTCTATTTGTCGAGATATCTTTACGAAGTTTGTTATAAATTATTTTCTAAAACCAAGCTAAAATATTTGAAGAAATTGCTCAGAGCGGACTACCATCTCATATAGCTGCCTACAAACTGAACGATGGGATGCAAGTGCTTATAGGGAACACATTTGACAAGCTATTTTTATAATATATGGCATATATTGCTCTCAAGAAAAAGTTACAAAATCAAGAAAAATCAGATCGGACCACTATTTCATATAGCTATCATAGAAACTGAACTATCAAAATCAAAACAAGTTTTCTGATCTCATTAAAAGAAACCCCCATATATCTTTTATTTACCATAAAAACGGAAGTCTTCCGAAGGATATTACTTTCGTCAACTTTCGCCAAACTATCACAAACCGAAGCGCCACAACAAACTTTTCGGATAACGGTAATAATTTATTATTAATTATATAGTTTATTGCTTTGCTCTTTCGACTGCACTTTGCAACTAAACTTGTAGTTCAATTCAAATTACCACTAAAAGGAACGCAATAAAATGTGATATTTGCTGCTTCGGCTATAAATACGAGTTACGCGTTAAACAGCAATGAGCAATGGTGGGGCATAGACGGAATGAGAGAAGAAATGAGAGGGGCGAAACAACATAATTCAGAAGTCACTTTATCAGTGCGCTGCCATCCTGAAGCCATAAAAATTGGCGTAAAATGCCAAAAAGTGTTGGAGAAAATAAATTTTCGGTTACAAACAGCCCAAGCACACGCACACAAACAAATATGTGTAAAGTGTATGCGTATGTGTTTGACTACATAAATAAGAGCACAATACCCACAAAGGTGGCACATGTGTCATATGGCGGAAGGACGCGGCACAACTTATGGCATAAAACAAACAACAACAACAAGAACAACGAGCGGATATGTAGTGCGCCGCAAAGCAATGAAACAAAAGGCGGCAAGGCAAGAAAAAATATATGAGGAAAAAGCAAGAAGAAGAATCAGCAAGCGTACAAACAGTCAAGTTGAGTGGAAAATATGCACAACATTGCGCTTAGCTCGTTTTTTATTGTTGCTGTCGCTGTTGTTGTTATAGTTATTGTTGTAAGACTTGAACTCGTAAATAGGGCCGATATATGAGTGTTGCGCTGCGCCAAAGCCGAGCGTAACCAATCGTTTATGGTGAATGGTGAATGGCGAATGGTGCTTGCAGTCGATATCAGCACCACGCCTCACGCCTCTCTCTCTACCGCTGCTTTCGACTGAAATCTGGAATCGAAGCAGACACAACTGTTGACTGGGCCAAAGTAAGAGGGTAAGTAAGTAAGGCTTGTGCAGCTACGTGCGAATTCGGCATCGACGCTGGATTTTCCGCATTCTTAACTGTAAACACAACAACACGCCAGCGCCTGCTCTAAACACACACGCACGTATGTATACATACACACGCATATATGCATACATCCGTGTGGCATAAATGTGTTCACGCGTAGGTACATTACCTTTCAAGTACGAGTACTTAACGGTATACACACTCGTCGACTTACCTACATGCCGTTATGTTTATGTGCTTATAGTCAGCACCTAAAAGTTTAAGCTCTTTGTTCTCGTTATGTTCGATAGCTCGTAACTTTTGCTTTACTTTTATTTATTAATTTCACCGTTTTTGTCGTTGTTGTTGCTGTTATTGGTTTGTTGCTGAAGTGCTCTGTGCCCGATTTTGGGCAATGGCTGAGTGCCTCGCTGCACGAATCTTATAAATTGCAGCGTAAAAGCCAATTATGAGTTGGAAAATTATTTACTTTGCTTTTGATTGCAAGCGCTGCTGCTGTTGTTGGTGTTGTAATGTAAAATTAAGTGCACTTGCCGCAAGCTTGCAGTTAGTCCGATTATGGCACTATTTAAAGGAATTATGGTTTAGTGCTAGTTGTAAAAGCAAATATCTTGAGAAAGCCAAATATAAATGTAATTTACTGCTGCTGTTATTGGTGTTGTTGTAATAGTTTCGAAATGTTGCAACACTCGTTCGTTTTTTGAGGGCTTCGATTGTATTAAAATCAAGGTGTGCCTCGGTAATTTAGTAGAATCGGGGTCCTTAGGTTCCTGGTTCTTAGGGATAATCTTTTTGGGGCTGACGAAGAAGTTGTTGTATTTACATGATTACCTTACGATTAAACAAGTTCTAAGCTAAAGTCTCCCAAAAAGAGACATTCCGCAATCATCTGTCACTTCGATTGCATCATTGATAAATTGGACCCTTATGACTTGGACTAGACTCCTAGAGGCATTTTCTAACCGCACATACTTCCGAGAGATATGTGGTTGGGTCGAAGTCGCTGGAGACAAGGCGCAGTGAGCTTTTGAACAGTTGAATCGAAGCTCCAGGCAAAAATGAAGTGGAAGTCTTTCGTCGGGAGCTCTCAATCAACTCTTGCCTCGGATTGCCAGACTACTGTATTGTCTTTCAAGCAGAAGTGGTAGATAACAAGGTAGTAGCTAATATATTTCTCCAAAGTGCGGTTTCTTTTAGGAAAGAATGCAACCACTCCGAAAGCAGAGCTGCTATACAGATCTTGATCTCGCTGACAGTGAGCTAAAATCTAGTTAAGGAGGGCATAGCATCACTAGCAGTAGCAGCAAGCTAAATACTTCCATATTAAACTTGTACGAGTGCTTGGCCACAGGAGATTCGCCGGTAATTGTAAAGCTGATAAGCTTGCAAAAAATACACCCATTCCCGAATTCCAATACGTTCGGAACGAGCACTCAGACGCTGAAACTATAACTTCTGATTTCGAATGGAACATAAAAGGTATATTAAACTGCTAACTCATAGCAAGGCTTACATTGCCGCAATGGTAGCTATCCTAACTGAACACTGTGCTGTGAGGCTAAAGATTTTAGAGGACGCAAAGTTGTAATGAAGAAGATGAATTAGAAACACCGAGCCACTTTCTCATTTAATGTCCACTAAGATTAAAGCATTTGGGTTTCCATACTTTTTATGAAACCGGAAAGTTGGTTGGATTTGATATCAGTCACCTCAAGAAATCTGTGGAAGGCACTGGACGCATTATAGATATGCGATGGTTTTTGATCCATACCTAGTAGACATACCAACAAGCAATCGTCTCTCGAGGTCCAAGTGGAATTATACGGAACTTTAAACATTCCTTCTTCTTTACTGGCGTAGACACCGCTTACGCTGTTACAGCCAAGTTCTTCCCGGTCGGTCTTCTTTTTCGCTGTTTGGCTCAAATTAGAGATACAAAATGTTCTTTCCAACAAAGAACCTTTCTCTCGAAAACTCGTAACGGCGACTTATCAGCTTGTAGAGTTGGGCTTTGCTCGTCGAAAGAGGACTTTACTTCTCAATTGCCTACTCAGTGCGAAGTAGCACCTGTCGGCAGAAGTTATTCTGCGCTGGATTTGTAGACTGACCTTGTTGTTTGTGTTAATGCTGAAAAAATCGCACGATAGGCAGTCGCCTTATATGAAACCTAGTCTGGTATCAGACGGCTCGGAGAGGACCTTCCGATCCTGACGGAGCTTTTGGTATTGCTTAACGTCAGTACGACTGTGTATTAGTTTTGCGTTGTTCAGACAAGGCGACATAAACACTTTAATAAAAAAACATATACATGTTCACATCGTCGTTAATCAATGGCTACTCCTCGTATTACACAAAAAACTTCCCACGAACACACAAATGCAAGAAGAAATGCAAGAAGGACTTTCAGGAAATGTATGATTTAAACTTCGTCGAGTTATTCAATCTTATACGATCTAAAAAGTTAATATTTGGAAACGTTGCAAGAGCGATAGCTCCGAACAAAATAAGTTACTTCGAAACCACGTAACTTACAAATTAGGCAGTAATACTGAAGAACTGGATATATCTAAACTCACAATTTCACAACTTTAATAAATCCCGGTCACAAAAGTGAATTGAAGGACTCCTAAATGGTCCAGATATTTTTTCAAGGCGTGATTCTTGGAGGAGGAGCCATGTGTAGAAGTTCGCTCAAGCGAGGAAAGACCAAGTAAAAATCCCTTTGAAGACAAGATAAAGTGAGAAGGCAGAGCATTCCTCCCCAGGGTTCTGCGCTGAGTTTGGGACCCGCCACGTAAGAAACATCTCTAATGAAAAAAAGAAAACGGCCTCGGATGAGCAGCTATAACCGCGTAAGTAGTGTCTAAGTTAATAAAGAAGATTACTAAAATTTTTAAAGACGTGTCGAGACCCCAAAACTACACCGTTCTCTTTAAAAAAACATTGAATATCATTAACAACTCGCTTAAAATTCAATAGCAACAACAGCAACACGGCAATTTAATTTCAAGCAATCTAAATTGTCTACCACTAACCTTGTACCCAATGATTGATGTTATTAGAAATTAGCAAATCCAAATTATTTACACCAATACACAGACACACACACACACACGTGCGGCTTTAATGTTTAATTACAAGCTCGCTTTATGCACAGAAGGATGTCCGTCCGTAAGTGCATTTATATTTAATATGTGTGCTTGTACATGGTGGCCAAATAGGTCTAATATTATTTATTATTAATGCATTTTGTGTATATTAAACTATACAGTTATTGTATGTATATAGGCATACACACACACACACATAATTACGGAAATTTTTGGCATAAATATGCATATTCGGCATATTTGTAAATATTCTATTCAAATTATTTAACTATAACACCAATATGCTTATATATTATATGCAGACACACACATATATATAAATATATGCGTAAATATGTACTTCAGGCACTGCTCTTAGCCGTCTGCTGCTCATTTGTCGCTTCTGTGGTGGCATTCCTGTGATTGCAATGCAATTAGTTGGAATAAATTGCATAGACTTCATTGTTGTTTTTGTTGCTGCTTTGGTGCTAGTTGCAGCCATAAACAATATGCATATTTATAACGCTCTAAATAGTTATATATTCATATATACATATACTTTTCCATTATGCCAAGCCTTGCTGTGCCTCGCCGTGCCTTGCCGGGCAAAAGCCCCAACATAACTAATTATTGCCCGACACATGTTAATTTGCGAATATCAGTTTCGTTATTATAAATTTCTTGCTAAATATGTAGCCGCTTCCGCTTGGCGTTTTGGTGAGCAGCAGCGCATGGCCTGCCATGTCGTGCGTTGCCACAGTATGCCGGCCGTGCCGCCAGCGCCTTTTGTTCGCTTTATGTAATTAGACTATGGTGTATTTTGCCCAGTTTATAAATCATACAAATTTATTTTTGAAGTAAATACACGAAGACACGCACACATTTACATAATTTCAAATGCGAACGTGTGCTTGAGTGCATGGCTAAGGTTACTATAAAGCCGAGTTCGATGCACAGGCGAACGAAAGAATATAAATTTGTTTTGATCTGCTTTTTAAACCAGCACGTTAGGCATTCGAAAGCATTTTACCTGTAAAACCTGCACTTAAGTAGCTTCCGTTCTTATCATCTAAGCTTCTATAACTTTGCGGGGCGCTGTAGCAGTACGGCCCAGCAGCCGTCAGCATTTAGTGCGTCTTCATTAATTAACTCATTCTGGACTGAATCAGGTGTGGTTCACGTTCAAGTTTAAATTAATTTCAATAATACTGTTGGAAAGTGCCAAAATAAGCGATTTCATTTATTTTCGAGAATTTACCGTTGCGCAGTAATCATCAGAAGAGCTTTGTATTCACATCCACAGAATCATGTTTGTATATTTAAGTATAAGTAATTTATAGTAAATTAGCTAAATTAAAGTTTGATGACTCAAATATTAATTAATATGTTTAAACCATTAAATTTGCTTCAGAAGGAAGCTGGGAGTAACTAAACTCTTTTCCCATTTCAGATGGAAAATTTCACTGACTAAGGTTTCATAGTGGATGCCAATTAATTCATAAACCAGTTGAACCAAGTATTCTGGTATGGAGCTACGTTACAATTGTCAACAATTCGTAAAATGGAGCTTGGTGAAGCGCACTTACCGTAGCTAATTTCCCTGCTCTCTATAATAAAGAAGGAGAAATTTTTTGACACCTAGTTCCATAATGGGCTCTAGAGGCTAACGCTTGAAGCAGAAAAATGTTTTAAATGCTCTTGAGAAAAGAAAACCTTCGTAAAAAAAAACAACTTCGTGTCCCCTTAGAGTCATTTTATAAATTATTAGAACCCGAGAGTTTAAGAGTATTACCGACGGAATACTGCTGCGGTCTACTTGCTCCAGTTTCGCTCCTTCCCATATTAGTGTCGGGTCGTCGTTACATTTTAAGAATTTGACACCGCTAAGCTGTCCTACTGCATCAAATGACGGCTTGGGTGCGCTCGGTTTGGCGTCCATTCTCGAGAAGAGGGCTTCCAATGGCTTCAATTTCACAATTTTCCAACGCTCCCGTGACTTTAATCCTAGCAGGTACTGCGGGCTATGAGCGCGATGGTCAAATGCCGTTTTGCAATCTCATTGGCTGCGTGCTTGACGTCTAGCTTTCCAGCTGCGTCTTTGCACTTCCTCTTTTTCGAGGCCGTTTTCGTTTCACCTTCCGTCGAACGCTGCCTCTTTCCAGCGATATGCTCCCCAGTGCATTGATTAGCATACGAGTACGATACGACTGGATTCGAGGCATTACACCAGTTTCGAGTGCCATAGTCTGCCCAGCCCTTCGTTACCTCCTCTCTAGCCCAAGCCAGCCGTTTCACTTCCTCTTCGTTCAGATTAGACTAGCCATCGAAACGGTTGCATATTCCGATCGGCGTCTTGTATCGCGCTTTTGCTTCAACCCCTACTTGCTTGGCTTCATCTGAGATGCTCCCTTGTTGTCACAGTAGAAACTCTCGGTCGCCTGCACGGGAGAGCACTTTCTTGGTCCGAGTCTTAATGGGCTGTGCGCTGCAAAGCCGGTTTGGCAGTACTTACTACAACTACCGCAACCTGCTCTCGTTGCAATGGAGGTGTGGCCGCTGGCGACACAGCTCCTAAGATCACTGTGCCCGCCGGTGGCAGAAGCCTCATTTGGACTGACATCCCAGTCCGCTTCGCTCCTCTATCATAACGTTTGACATTTTTGAACAACGTTTTGACATACGAGCGTCATCTGTATTGTTAACAGTAACTTAAAATATTCTTCTCGCCAAAAAATGGAATTAAATCACTAATATTTTCGCGCGATTATTTTTTACAATTCTCGATGTGGATTAACTCCGAAACAGTGCATCGATAAACATAATTCAATTTCAGGCAATGAAGCTCTATCAAGGACCAGTGTTAATCGATGGTTTAGTGGATTCAATCGATGTTGTAGATCACTCCAAGACGAATTTCGTGAAGGTCGTCTAAAATAAATTGTTCTTCCGGAACCAATTAACGCTGAGCGCAAACTGATACTACAAGATCGTCACGTGACTTAAATAGTGACAATTATAGGTATTAATACGACCAGCATATATGCAATATCGCAGGAACATTTCACTGTAAAAAACGTTTCCTCGGATTCTACACAATTTGTCAGTCGCTCAAAAAAGGCTCGTTTGGTCGAGAAAAATGTTAACAAAATACGATAGTGGTGCTTTGAAACCCGTCTGTGAAATCGTGGCAGTTGACGAAACGTGCATTTACGCGAATGTCTCCGCAAACAAACAGGCTGCATGGGTGTTTCAAGATGAGCCGCATCCACCAAATGTTATTCGCGCGCGAACCACTTCACAGCAAATGGATGCCTTTTTCTTTTGAGAAAACTGGACATGTCGCTACCAAACCACTAGAAAAACTCAGAACAAATTGATGAGTCTGTCACCTTGTAGTATAAACTTGACAGCTAATGACTTCTTCTTATTTCCATACGTAAAAAATAAATTAATAGGTCAGCGTTTTTGGAGATCTGAATAAGTGCCTCATATGTTCAAAATGCATGTCTTGGAGATGCTTCAATTTGAGTGCCAAAAATGCTTCGACGATTGTCTTAACTCACACAAAAGCGTAAAGATCTTAAAGGAAAATATTAAGGAAATCAATAAAGCACTTTTCAATAATTAATATTTGATTTTGTGTTCTCTAATCTCGAATTATAAAGGCGTATAGCATTTGAAATTGAGTGCTTCTGACATTATAATTTAGTGAGTTATTTTAAGTACAAACATTTTTTATGGAAAACTCCTTCATGACACATTAACAGAATATGAAATAGTTGGCAATTTGCGTATGAACGAACTTTGAAGCATTTCCAATGCGCTTAGATTCGCACGATATTCGGGGGATCACTACAACTACACAAACAAAGCGATAAATTAATAGCAAAAGGGATTTTCAATTGAACGAATGAAAGCGGCGCTTTATACTGCACCTGTTTGCCACTGAATGCAAATGCAAAAGTGTCATTAACACGCAGCCATAAATTTGTAAATGCACGCCTAACTCACACAAACATATTATAGCATGAGCACATACTACTATATACTTGAATGAGTATGTATATATATAGAAACTAATTTCTATGAGCAAACAAAACATTTATTTACATCCAACACAGACACACACACTAACACATTTATGAGTGCGTGGTAGTGCTTGCTGCCATAGGTGCGTCTGTGTGTGTGTGGCTGTTTGCTTGCTTGCATTGACAAAATTATTGCAGCATATTTAATGAATTTCCAATAATGCCGCTGCACTCGGCAAGTAATCCATTAAACACACACATAGAATGCTTGCCACATAAAACAAATTGCCTCATCATGAGTCACGAGAATCGCGCGCGCTGACAAAATAATTTCGTGAGTTTATAAATATTTAAATATTTGCTGAATATGCAATGGCAGAAATTAGTTGGATAAAATTAAATTTGCCCAAATATTTTCAGCGCTTCGGGCAATATTGACTGAAGCGCATTACGTATTACCTTTCGCATGTGTGTGTGTGTACACTGAGTGTGGGTGTGAAAATGCCGTATATGATTGGAAATCCGGCAATAGCATATATTCGCGCGTTTGTATACCATACACATGTATGTGTGTGTGACAATTTATTGTTTTCGAATTCTATACGCGCTTCGCATGGAAAAGCGTAGCATTCACTTCAAAGGCTTGCAATTAGTTAATTAATACTTAATTCATTCTCATTGATGTAATCGAAATTTCCGTTATTCGTTATTCGATTAAAGGCTTTACATAAAGCCGACATGCAGCTTGTGTGTATTAGAGAAAGCGCTTTTGTTCAAAAATGCTAAATGCATTTCTGTATTATAATTATTGTTATTGTTTTAGTTGTTTTTAAGTACAGGATTTCATAAATTTTTAGTCTCAACTTATTTTATTTATTTTTTTAGTTTTTCTTTTGGATATCTATTAGACACTTTAATCCGCAAACTATAGTTTGGGCGCTTAAAAGTATGCTACGAACTTTGAACTTCGTATCGATATCAGGCGAATGTTGGATCTACTGTCTTTCACATTTTTATAGCCAGAAGGCAACACTCTTCCAGGCAACAAAGAAGGCAGGATCTCTAACAACACTCCGTTGTCGTCTAAACGCTGATAGTAAAAATTGAGATATCGTAATGAAACTTGAAAACGACTTAAGTTCGAAGATAGGCAAAATCCCACTGCCACGCCCACAAAATAAACCGAAAACCTATAAAGTGTCATAACTAAGCCATAAATAAAGTTATTAAAATGAAATTTAGCACAAACGATCACACTAGGGAGGGGCATGTTTGGACGTAATTTTTTGGAAAAGTGGGCGTGGCCCCGCCCCCTACTAAGTTTTTTGTACATATCTCGGAATTTACTATAGCTATATCAACCAAACTCTATAGAGTCATTTTCAAGCATTTCAATTAAGTTTATGAGATTCGTATAACGAGACCTTCGTAGATGTTGAAAATCACTAAAAGTGCGTTAACCGACTAACAAAAAACGTTAGAAACACTGGATGGAAGAAATGCCATGAAGCTGCCTCATACAAAAAAATTCGTCACTACTTATACTTACACACTAGTTTTCAAAGAGTTAGATTAAAAGGTGTAAATTAGAAGTATTTTACTAAAAGCTTTTTCAGAATTAAGGGGTTATATACACAAATTTTTAAATTTCAGAGTATAAAATGTTCGATGACACCCGAACTTTTTTATTGCTTTATCTTGGAAAACTACTGGAACCGATTTGTTCAAAAACGATCGTTCAAGCACAAGAAATTACACTAAACTAATGAAATTTGTTTACTTTTATGGTTTCAGTTGGCTTGTTCGACCTGTGGAATTGTCACCGCAAGGCTCTGCCAAAAAAAGGCCTTTAAGGGAAACAGCCACCCTTTAAAAACTATTTGATATTTTGCCACGAAATTTCGCACAAACATTGTTAATAATGTACTATCAAACATAAAGACATTCGTGTAATGAAATAATTGCTAAATACCTAACAAAAAATCCTAACTTTCCTTTTTTTCTTCGACAAGGAAGGTATATAACCCCTTAAAGCATTATACCAATATTTTAGACGACTCTTTCTTTCGCTTAAAAATGTAAAGAATAGTTGTTTCAAGATTTCGACTCCCATTTAACGTTGTTCTGTGATTGTTATGCGACGAATATCTTTTTTAACATGATTTAAGTTGTTTCCAGAAGCTTTGTGGATTTAATAAGTAACTTTACATTTCAGAAATATGGTCAACAATTCAATAGTGACTGCTGAATGTCGACTGCTTCCTAAATAATATTTTTCTGCTTAAAACTAGAAGCTATCAAAAATAAAACGTTAAATTCAGCTGCACCGAAATTAAATACTATAGCTTTCAGAGATGCATTTTTAAGCATAGAAAATTCTATGGAAAAAAAGAACGAGAGCAAGATCGACATCTTAAAAACTGAGGCTATTTTAGCATAAATATGGTATACAGGATATTGCAACAACGAATCATTGCGCAAACTGATCATTTACATATATATTTTATAGAATCTGCAACATTAACTTTTGGGTATTACAAGCTTTGTGGCAAACTTAATATACCATTTTGGAAATTCCTTATCTTTTGACTCCTGAATCCGATTGCAAAATTAACAGAATTTTTTGGGTTCTGATTTTATATACTTATATAGTAACACCACCAGCGTATTTCAATGAACTATTTTCGAAAATGCCAAAATAACGGTAGTTTTCATTATTTTATCATCTAACTTTATTCAAGGTTTTCAACTTACATAGCTTAGATTTCTACCAAGTAATAATAATCAGATGAGCGCCTAATTGTAGGCAACACCTAATATTATTATTGGATTTTCCGCGATTTGAAAATGTCTGGTATGAAAATTTTATATTTCTGGAAAACTTTATAAGGCTTCTTCTTCTTCTTAATTGGCGTAGACACCGCTTACGCGATTATAGCCGAGTTAACAACAGCGCGGCTTTTAAGGCTTTCTTGAGTCAAAAATGCTAAACAGTTCAAGTAGGTAAACATATTATAAGTATTAGTGTGGGGGTAAAATACAATCAGTTTTGTCGCTCGTTACTTTGTATACAAGTTTCTTAGACACCCCGTAATTGAAGCGGAAATGTCCGCTGCCTTAAATCTTTCTAAATTTTTGTTATCATCAGCTAGATATATTCATATCTTGCCTTCAACTACTTGAAGTCTCTCGTTTATAGGAAATTGAATACTCTATAAAACAGTATCATATATATCATAACCGTAAACCTAACTGTTTAAAAGATTTTAAAAGTGGAAACTTGATTATTTTAAGTTTTTGAATTACATGGCGACAAAAAAGCACCCGGAAATTGTGATTAAATTCCCCAGGTATATAATATGTCAGAACAATGTCTTTTGCTAAGTTGGTAGAACTGTTCTTAATTACTATGTCAAATATGAGTGCGATATGTCAACTAGTTTGTTTACAGCAGTTGCTTAAGTCAAAAATAAAAAAAAATATCAAACAAAGACTTTATCACATATTTTGCATTTCTAACCAAATTTCTTTTACAGAATTGTTGCGAATGTTGGAAAAGGCTTACTGTTTTATCAAAAACAAAAGCCTAAGGGTGGTACAATTCTTTCAAAGACGGTCGAGAGATCGATGAAAACATGCCATCGGCTTCTTCAACTGATGAAAATATTTAGAAAAGTGAAGGATATGGTGCTTGAAAATCGTCAGGGAGGTGGTAGAGAGGTGGAAAGAGAGCTCGGTATTTCTCGCGGGTCTGTCCGAATGGTTTTGGTGGATATTTTGTGTACGAAACGCGTTCTTGCTCAACTCGTCCCAATAAAGCTAAATTTTCTTCTAAAGGAGTTCCTTAAACAGATCTCTTTGGACATGCTTGATCCGGCGAATTTCGATCCTACATTCATGAAAAGCATTATAACTAAAACATGAGTTTATGAGTTTGACATGCAAATAAGTCAACAATGTACAGTCGATGGAAGAGTTAGAACAAAATTGCCGAAGGAGCTGAAGGTCATCTTTAAATTAATAATAATCTTATTATAAGTGTTTCGAGAACTGGAAAAATCGTTGGCTTATTTATCAGAATATATAACTCAAAAAAAAAAATTCATTATAAATGGGAAAAATTCTTACAAAAATTTTTTTTTCAGAGAACAAACAAAAAAAAAATGTTTTTTTTAACCACCTTACTAAGTATATGTATGTAAATTACTATAAGAATATTGCAACCGCAAACATATTAACACTCGGTTATGTAACTATTTAAATAACCATAAATTATTTGTTGTGAATATACGAGCACATATTCATTTATTTACCGTTATATTTGCTTAAGTTATCCTTAGACTTCTCAATAATATTTTCATACAAAATATTGCTTATGCGTAGAGGTTATTATAAGCATACTTTTATCGCTTGCTACGCTTTCCATTCACATACACATACATATGCATAGACCACAAATTACTCTCCAGTGCATATGCATGTATTTGTTTGGTTTAGGGCTCAACTTGTAGCAACGGTCAATAGGGACCAATAAAACACTCAAATCTCGACCGAACTAAATCGCTGATTAATTTAGCTCCGCTGAGAAGTAAATTGCTAAATACACACAGGTAATAACAACAATAAACTTACAAGCTCCGAACACACACATACACACACAGACACATGTACACACACAGCGCTGCATAGGAATAAGCAAATATGATTATCAGCACAGACCAACACACACTCATACACGTACACACACTCATACACTTGCACACCCCTGTTGCCTGGCGCATTGCGTTCTGCTGCTTTGATTTTATTTCGTCCAGATATTTATAACAAATTAGCCGCCCGCCTGCTTCTCGTTAGCAGCGCTTTGTTGTAGAAACACTAGTGCAATTCGAATTTGACAGCATTGTTACGTTGTTGCCACAACTTCCGGTGTTATGCTGCTGTCCTACCTGTGTAATAGCAAAACCGCAAAATTTGGAATTATTTTGCGTTCGCCCGCAAACTAATACATGCCACAGACTAATGGGTGTGTATGTGTATGTAAATACCAGCAGCATTCGCATGAAGCAAGTCAGTAGCAATAACAATTGCAACAACAACAATAGGTTTTTTAGTTTTAATAGCAATGCCGTTGCTACGTGTGTGGCGCACCAAATCCGCTTGTTGGCCGAACATCTCACACATGCCTCGGGTTATGAGAGCACAATGTAAATGCGCACAACTACATGCATACACATACACATATATACTTGACATAGAAATGTCCATAAATGGTACACGTGGCAGCTTTATTGTGCAACTTGCAGTAATTTGTTGAACCGGTTTTGTGGTCACCAGTTTGGAACTACTCACAAATCTCCACATCTCAGTTCACAAATCTCCATTAATTTCTTCACTGAAGGCAGCTGAATTGTTTAGTTGCCTCTATGGGTCATATAAAATGGAGGTTCGTATTAATGGTAGGTCTCTCTGCAGTGCTCCATCGGTATAATTCAAGCTTTCATTGCTAAGAAACGCATCAAAAGTATTCTGTACGCAGAACATGAGAGATCTTGCTAATATTTTTGACTTTTATAAGTAAGTAATCCAATGTATATGCTTTAGGTTCTGGCTCAAGCGTTATAAATATATATAATATACACACGTGGACCAAGTATTCAGTCTATAAATTCGAAAACTACAAACTGCTGCCTGACAAAGTAAAACGTTTGAAGAAAGTTCCTTCCAGTGCGTTAATGACTTAACTTGGAGCGAAATTAAATAAAAAAAATTGGAAGTCATACGGTAATGTCTTAAATTAGGAGACTGTAAGGAACCAAAATTTCGTCGCATAAGAAACACGTACTCTTGCTGATCCGACTGTCTTTAACCTCAATAGTCAGCTAGGAAAATTTGGCTCCAAACTGCAGTCTCTCTTCGATTTCTAGTGTGAAAGACTATATATTATAAATGCATACCATAAATTTAGCCAGTCGGTTCCGCATATGTAAAGGGTGATCCATTTCGAAATTCCCTACTTTTTAAAAAATAAACTTAAAATCTAATGTAAGCTGTTTATTATCATTCGAAAGAATATTATCTGACTTCTATTTTTTTTTAATATTATCTCTTTCAAATGTTGACCGCGGCGACGTCTCAGCTGATTTATCCGTTGAGTTCAATCTTCAATTACTCGTTCGAGCATTTTGACTGGTAACTGGCAAATGACACGCGTGATGTTTTGCTCCAAGACCTGAATCGAAGCGGGATGGTCCGCATAGACTTTAAACTTTATATATCCATACAGGAAAAAGTCTAACGGCGGGATATCATACGATCTTGGTGGGTAATGAACCAGCTCAAAACGTGAAATAAACTGCTTACCATACTGTTATCTCAATAAATTCATTAAATGATGCAATGTGTGTGAAGTGGCACCGTCTTGTTGAAATCAAATGTCGTCGAGATCACGAGCTTCAATTACAAATATCAAATGTTATCACGGCGCGATAACGGTTGCTATTTTTTGAAGCAATGTGAACCGATGATTCCACCGGCGCCAAGTGGTTTCATACGTCAGCCAGAGTTGCTTCGAACGGCGCCGAATCGACTCTCCACGATCTTCGTATACACGGCTATAGCATGACATGTTTACACGACCCACGAGTGATCTATCAAAAATATTGAAAAAATTACCTCTAGTTGGAAGACTCGTTAGATCTAGTAGTCAAGATTTCAGAGACGAACGTTTTCCAAATTAGGCAGAAGTAGTGAGAAACTTGAGGCCAATCTCTGTACTACTACTAGCCATCTAATTTACCAACAGAAACAAATATCGACTTAACAGAGCCTCAAGTTTCATTCCAATACTTCCCATCATATTATATTTACCCCCCTGGGATCTGAAAGCCATTAACAATGTAGTGTTTGTGATACACAATATTACATTTTCATACTAAAAAATCAGTTTCAGCAAAGTTGCAGTTTTATAGTAAAATTAAGTTTCCACGAAAGTCGGGTCTACGTAATCGAAACGGCCGAATTTTATACGGCTAAGGACTGTCAGTTCGGCTATAACCGCGTCAACGTTGTCTACGCCAATAAAGAAGGACTCTCAGTTCGGTAGCCTCACAATTATTTCGTGAATATTTTATGCCGCTGCAACAACAACATCTGACCACATCGTGGCTAGGCTGCGGTATCTGAGCTCTACGTAAGGCAATCCCCGAAAATGTAGGTAAAATAGTAAGTACCTTCTTAGCTGGAGACTCAAGCCACTTATTTCAATTACTTTCTATCAACCAAATTCCAGTTGGCGCCTTGAAATAAGCTATTCGTACCAACAAAAGAGGAACAAATACTTTTCAGGCATAATTAGTGAGAGTAGTCCAAGTCTTGAAAGTAGTGTCGACTCAAAATTATTAGAGCAAAGCGCACCAGACAACCAACGCAACTCTATTGGGTTATGTACATTTGCATACATACATACATACTTACTTGACTACATCCTAATACAAATATATAGCTGACCGTGTAAAGTGTGCTTCCATAAGCATTTTTATAAAGCTCAGGGGACCACAGAGTACACACGAGCATCAAAAAGCAAGCACTGCATATATATGTGTCTACCTACATATATATGTTTGTATACAAACGGACGGGGCCACCTTAAATGCCGGATAATCCTTAGCGAACACACACGCGTACACACATCCACCTCGCCCTGGCCAAGTGCAATGCTAAATTTTGTGGTTTCATTTACCGGCAATACTATTATGCGGTCTTACATAAATATACCCGCTTGCAAAGGAGCAGGTATGTATGTGTGCGTATGTGTTTGTGTGCTACTCAGCTGTGAGTCCATCATTTAAAATGTTTAAGCTTAAATCATTTTTAAAATACCCAGCATTTAACTTGCCACAAATCAGTTTACACAACTTCTAAGCTACTTAAGACGCAAATATGATAGTGTATTGGTGATTTCGGTACGCGTGAGTGTGTGTGTTAGTACCTTAAGGCGCTTGATTTGAACAATTTGCAATTTATCCACTTTTCGACTTTTCTACTAGTAAATTGTGGAGAAGTAAATATAAAGATATACGTGTGTTTATGTGGAAGCCTATATGTACCATTTATATATTTTCAGTAAACAATATGTTTCGCGCGCTTCGCTCAACTTGTGGTCAACATAATCGGCCTACTAGGCATACTCTTATCTTTATCTTGAGACCCAACATTGGTTATTGGTTAATGATCGACCGAATAGACCACGTCCAGCACACAGTGAAGAAGAAAATATAGCAGCTGTGACTGAGAGTGTACACGAAGACCGTCGAGAGTCGATTTGGCGCCGTTCGCAGCAACTTGGACTGACGTATGGAACGACTTGAAGCATTTTACGTCGAGATCTTAAATTGAAAGCATACAAAATTTAGCTTGAAAAGTTCCTAAATGGACTAAACTTGTCACCCTTTTCATGTATGTACTATATATTCTTCGACTAACCAATATCAAACCCAACCACTGAGTAAGATTTTCCGAAGTTGTTGTTCATGGTAAGAAATCATGAAAAACTAACTTAAAAGTACCGTAATATATGAAGCACCGCTGTTTCCAAGTCAATCGAAACGGTCCCTGAATATCAGTCAGCCAATCTATGTCTAACATCGAACGGTATTGAGATGAATAAAGAAGCTAGGTGTTAAAATTTTGCTCTCAGATGTCTTCTTACAGGGTCCGGCACTTGACTAACCAACTTCAGACCGTTCGCGCAGCTGTCGCACTGGAATCAGCTGTTTATAAATTAGCTGAATGACAGTTCGGACTATTGTTCACAAGTGTGCGAAAGCGTTTTGCCAAAAGTGAACGCAAAAAAAAGTGACCAGCGATAGAATTCAAACGTAATAGTGTGATTGTTTTATATTTAGCTGGAAAATCACAGCCAGCAATTGTTCGTGAGCACAAACACCTTAATGTGAATAAAGTATTGGTTTACCGCACTATCACTCGTTACAATGATACTAGTAGCATTGCAAAACTCCATGGAGGTGGTCATCAAAAGACTGCAATGTCACGGGAGATGGTTCGGAAAGTGAAGAAGCGACTTTAGCGAAATCAACGACGAAGTGCCAATCAAATGGCTAAAGAACTGAAAATATCCGACGCATATTGGAAAATGAGCTCAAGGTCAAGCCTTGCAAGTTCCAAAAGGCCCATGATCTCACACCGAAGCAGCAACAAGTAAGACTTGAGAGAGCGAAGCAGTTGCTTCGCTTGGCCGAAAGCGTTCAAATTCCGAACATTGTGTTTTCTGACGAAAAAATTTTTCCAATAGAGCAATTCGTAAAATCTCAAAACGATAGGGTTTACTTGACCGACCGTTCATACGAGAATCTAAGTCATCGGTTGGCCACCAGGAGGCAGCACCCGCCACAAACAATGGTTTGGGCCGCTGTCGCCGCAGATGAGCGCTCTCCAATTGTTTTCATCGAGCCTGGCGTCAAAGTAAATGCGACATATTATCGGGAAAGTGTTCTGGAGGCTGCTTTGAAGCCGTGGGCAAACAAACATTTCGGTCGCAGGCCATGGACGTTTCAACAAGACTCAGCTCTCCAATTCACCAGATGCGAATTCAATGGATTATTCTCTCTTGGCCATTTTCGAGAGCAAGGTCCAAGGAAGTAAAAAATACACCAGTCTCGAGATGCTGAAGAAAGCCATTGTTCGTTAGTGGTCCAAAATACCGGCAAGTCCCATTCGGGCAGCTTGCGATTCGTTTTTTGACCGTCTGAAGGCTATAGTTAAGGCAAAAGGTTGTCATATCGAGCAAAATTGGTCCTGAATTTATGATTATTTTCACACATTTTCTACTTTAAAATAAATAAAAAATAATTTTCCAAATCGAATTTATGGCTTTTTTAATTGGTTACACTTCGAGTACCCTGTAATGCAACAATCTGGCAAGAATCCATTCCGAAATATCTAATGTCGACTTTGATTACAGATTTGTCAAACTCAAAGCAAAGTGGCTAAACAAGATCTCTCTGAAATTGTGCTGCTCGTTGAAAATGTCCTATTCTCGACATCAATCTGGGATAAGGAAGTTTAGTGAAGATAATGATATAGCACCTAAGTTCCCTTACCGCTGCACAGTTCCGCTTTCTTTCTCTATTTCAATATCCACCGAAACTGAAACTCTCTCTACTTCAAAATCACTTCGTGACCAATTTTCAAGGAATCACAACCGAATTTAATTATTTAAGAAAAATTACTTGCAAACTTCTTCTGCATTTTCGTGTGGTGGCTTGCACAGTTAATAGATTCTTATGAACTTCATATGAACTCGCTGTACAAAAACAAGCTGAAATGATTAGATGATAAATTAACACACACTCTTTTGGCGGCACTTGAGGAGCACAGATGAGTTGTGAAAGATGTTTTGTGTGCAAACTTTTGTCTTCGCCTTTGCTGCGGTCCCTTTTGCTTTCCGGTCCTTTCAAACATAACAATGTACACGTACATATGTGTGTGTGTGTTTAAGATGTGATTTACAAATATAAATAGCGTTAGTTTCTATCTCGACTCCTCTTCACCTGCTGGCTGCCTGCCTGGCATATTCAGCTCACCCGCACGCAGAGAAGTATTTCTTCTACCTTTCCTTTGTTCATTTTCATTTGTAAACTCTGAACGGTATCCAGTAAACTTGCCACAAAGTTTGCAACACCTTAAAGAAAACGTCGGAGACCCTATAAAAGATGGAGACCTCGATATAAGCGAATTAGTCACTCAGTTTTAGTGATTTCAATCTGAAATTTAGCATACGTCCTTTTCTGCCCAAGACACTGTCGGAACACTCGACACCCGACCACCATACTAAACTGAACAATCCAAATCAAGTTGCTGTATGGTAAACGTTTTTATTTGCCAAGATATCTTTATGAAATTCGGTAGAAGCTCTGAATATATTGTTCAAATCGGAATACAATAGCATATAGCTGCCATACAAACTGACCGGTCGCAATCTAGTTTAAGATCTTTTCAAACCCTTGATGATATAAGAAATGCACCTGTGAAGGGTATCACAGCTTCAGTGCATACGTAGCCGACTTTCTTTGCTTTTGTTGTTGCACGTTTGCGCGCAATAAAACATTGCTGCACTGCTGCACTCATTCGCCGCTCGCAAATGGCGTGTTTATGCGCTGACTGCTGGAAGTTTACTCATTAGAAATTGCGTTTTCGCTGCAGCACGAGTGAAGGGCGTTTGATCGACTGCAACACTGCGGATGTGTGCGTGGTGCGTATGTGCTGGTTGTGTGTGTATTTGTACTTCGCTGAGCTGTATGCGTGACATGCTTGTTCTTTGCCACATTTCTATGTATGTAAGTGTGCGTTTGCCTAAGAATGCATATATGTATGTATGTATGTGTGTGGGCGTGCTAAAGTTTATTGCTGATTAATTAACTTGTTGTTGTATCTCATTCTTTTCCCCTCTTTATTTGACTCGCAACTCTTTGTTGCTCAGCCATTGCGAGCATTAATTGAAAAAGTTTTGCTGCAACAACAAAAAGTTCGAATTTTCACTGGGTCCATACAGACGGCAGAGACCCAATGGCGCGCCTAGATGCCTATTGCTGTTGTTGTAGTTGATATGCGGCAGCAAGCGTAAATAGCGGTAAATATATATAGAGTTATAAAGCCAGCGTTAAATTGGACTATGTATGATGTGGTTGGGTACTGGTCTGGTCTATTTTTGTGGTCCATAAATTTTACGAAAGTGACCTTAACTGATTTGCTGTGTCTGGTACGACTTAACTATGACCTTACACTTGGAATAAAATCTTTAATAAGCCACCAGAAAATTTGTTGTTTTATCTTTCAGTGCATTTTTTTAGTTTATTGAGACCATAAAAATATGTTACTTTTTTACCATATTTTATGAGAACATGTTCTACTAATACTACATATATTACTTCGAAACTACAAAACTAAACTGCAAACATTAAAAATATATTAATCGTTGCCTACATCCAGGCGCGTAGTCACAGCTCATCAAAGTCGCAAACCCAGAGCAATTTCATTACTCGTCACTCATTCTCAGTTTTCTAAGCGAAAATGATACTTTATATGAACAATCTATACTCAATTACAGAAAAATGTTACAAAACCAGTAATCTTTTGGTTACTACCAATTCTTAACTACTCCACATAGAATCAAGCATCAAACGCATACCAACATTCGGATGGTTAAACTGTAATTGCAGTGAAAATTGTTATATCGTTTATTTTTGCTTTAGTTTGGGACCCTTGGTTGCTGGATACACAAAATTTCAAAACATTTCAATAATACATTGAGGAAACTTTGATCTACTTCACATTGAGAATCCTTGGTATGTGCTTAGTTCAATGACATGTCATGTGAATGGATACATACGAGCACATAAGTATGTATAAATGAATAATAGTACAGTTGTGACTCAAACAGATAGGTTTATGTTAAGTACGAAAATTACAAATTTTCAACGCTTTAATCATAAAAATCATTACCTGAAACCTGTTTAAGGAAAATTACTTTTCGGAAATCAAATTTTTCAAAGTGTGATATTTAAAAACCCTTTACTTGCTCCAATGTTTACCAAGAAGGTCGAAAAATGAGATATCTAAGAAATAAATTAGCTAAAAATATTTGTAAAAAAATTGCCCAAAGAGTTTTCTACCGAATAATGGTAAAACGATTAAGTGTAAAGTCTCAGCTAACTTGTAACATGTAATAATCATCGAACAAAATTACTTTGTGAACAATCCAATAGTAACAGCAAGTCAAGACAAACACTTTCTGGAACGTCGCGCCTTTATTTGGTCCTAACCCTAATGTTGTATTTTCGTAAAGTCGGCATTTTATACCATTGGATATTGTAGGTGACTCTGAACTCTGACTCTGAATAATTATGGCCTTTATCAACGGTTAGCTTATACTTCATTTTATACAGCAGTCACTGCATATACCTACTCAGCAATATTTTGCCACAAAAGTTAGTCAAAAAGCCATCAAAGTGATCAATAAGTCCATTCGACCCGTGTGGCTTTACTAGAAGCTTTTTATACCTAAATAGGTATAATAGCTGTAAAATTTATACACAGTCCTTTCGAGAGTTAGGCCTAACTGTATTTATTTAATTATAGTAGCACCATTTATGTGTCAGGCAGGGACTTTTCAATTGACTGTTAATTATTAAGTTGATTTTGAGAGTTTATTGGATATTATATATTAGTAATGACAAGTCAACTCAGTTCCTGAAACCGATATGCCTCGAGCGAATTCGACAGATGTTGATTAAAACGAGAAGTTTTGTACACTTCTTGAATCAAATCTCTGATGGATTTGATAAAATAGTAAAGCGAACACAGCATTGCGGCTTCTTCGAGGTGGCTTCAACATGACTTTGGATCTCACTCGCTCGCAATAACTAGAAGCAGGTCTGTATGAAACGAATGGACCTAAATTTATAAATAACTAACTAAAGACTGTTTCCAGTGCATCATTTTTTAAAACTATTTGGAGCATGTTGTATCCAACAACAATAATCCGAATTCTTTCACAATGTAGTGTTAAGGCGGAGTGTATCCAAGTGTGTTCCAAAAAGAATCGATCTAATAGAAGTATAAGAGGAGAGTGAGTGAAATATAGTATATCTAATTGGATTCGGATGATCGAAGCGAAATAATTATGCTTTTTATAGTTTCTGTCTTCAGGCAGCACAGCTTATTGAGAATAAGATTGCATAGTAAGAGTATATCTCCTTTCAGAATTCTCAAGTCGAACTTACATCTATTAGAAAGAAATTATTTTGTACCTCCTGAATAGTACACCTTTTTTAAGTACCGAGTACCGCTTTATTTCCCAAAGCGAAGATCTTGTTTCCAAACTCAGAACCCAAAACGCTCCATTAGTCTTATAAAAATTTCAATTCGAATTCAATTCTCTCTGGCGGATTCAATTTCGAACTCAATTTAGCGTTACTTGTGTTCAATTTATGCCAGAGCAAATAGGCGGCAACCGTTCCAGCTTGCAATTTGGTTCACCCGCACTCAGCGAAATCTTGAAAATCAAATATGGGTTAAGCAAATGGATCAACCGAGTGAAAGTACCAATCGTGCCCATTAACTATTTATAGACTCAACCGTATACTGTATAGTAAGTACTATGTGGATGTGTGTACCGCTACAAATATGCCATCAGAATCGTAACTTCCGCTTATTGAGCTTGACACACTGCAGACAATGATTGAAATTAAAATACATAGTAACTCAATTGAGGCAGCGCGCTCGCAGCGCCGAGAATTGACTCTTTGGCTCGGCGTGTGGCAGCGAGTGCGGCAGCATTGTCACAACTGCACGTCGGAGCAGTGCCGTTGCCGCACATTCGCCGCCTGTCACAGACAACAATGAATTTTATGACAAATTTATGCGCTACTTGACAGTCGGAGCGCGCTAACAGCTGCGGATGGTGAGCAGGCAGTGAAAGGGTGTGTGGGTGATAATATAAGCGAGTGTATGCGTGTGTGTGGGAGCGATTGCTTGCCGCCTTAAATGTGATTTGCACTATTGCGAGACATGTTTGCGGCATGATGATCTGGCAAGCTGTTGCAAGTAGTGCAAATATGGCTCTGCGTATGAGTGTGTGTGTGTGTGAGTGCTTACGGGTGCTTGCGGCAAGTGCAAGTGCTGCGCTGCCACAACGTAACTGGAACAACTTACTTGCTTACTTACTTATATGTCAGCTTTCACTGCTTTCTTTAGCGGCTTAAGCCACAGTGAGTTGCATAAATTGTTGCCGCGTCTGCTTGCGTGCATGCAACAGATGTCACATATATGTGAGCGTACATGAGAGTGTAACGGTCGCTTGCACCACCGATGTGTGCTTTGTGGAGTCCACCGACTAATGGAACCGTTGTCCACGTGACCGCGTTCGAGCTGAGGGGCATGCAACCACTTGCAATTCGCACATGAATTCTCGAATATGCCATAAAATGCAACATCAGTGTTGCAGTGCGCTATGTGGCGCCACTTGCAGTGTCAGCAAGCGGCAAAGTACAGAGCCGCGTTGTTAGTTGAATTTGTGGAATGCTCGGGTTTATTTGCACACAGCCCACACTTACGCGGACGTGCCCTGCTTAACCGCCAGCAAGTAATGGCGTTCTTGAAGTATCGCCGCAGTGGCAGCAACAATAACAATGCGCTGCCTACGAATTCCTGCTTCGCTGGGCAGTTTAAAGCGCGAAGACGTCTTGTGCATCATGCAAACATACACACACATATATACAAACAAACCGTTGGCCAGCCAGCCAGCGTCTACTCGGCAGCTTACTTTCTTCGCGCTTCTCACTTTCGCCGCGAATTTAATTTTAATTTATGACTTTATTCTATTTTCATTCTTCTCGGTCGCTTCGCCGGCTCTTGGCTTCTTTCCGGCACTTTGACTCGCTCGACGCTCTGCGCTCCACGCTCGTTTTGCCCAACTGGCTGCAAGTGGCAACGCGTTTTGCACGCTACAAATAACCTAATTAGCGTTGATTTGATGCGCCGCTATCGCCGCAACGTCGCCTTAATTAGCCAACATAAATAATTAGGGCGGCAGTAATCATGATGATTTATTGCATTTTCAAACCGCATTGATTTATGCACTTTGACAGCGCGCATGCACACACACACACACAGACAAATATTCATTTGTTTATGGAAATGGCGGAGATAAGATCGGCGGCGCTCGCCTTATGATAGTTTTGTGTTCGTGGCTCTTAAAAGTATGCTTCGCGCTCTATTGTGACGGGCTAATTGATGGAAAATTGCCAACTAGAAATATGCATAATAGATTGCGCTAATTTAGACGTGGTATACTGAGACATAGCAAACAATGGCAGCTGGTTTCTGGGTTTTGATGGCCATTTTGTTGCTATTCTTTTTTTCGCAATAAAGTCCAAGGCTTGATTCTTCATTATTTGATTATGCTTTCTTAAACTTTTACGATTTTATAGATGTATATATTTGCTTTATACATATAAATTACATCATGTACAAGTATATATTTAAGAGTCTCATACTACCGCATCAAAATGCGCTATATTTAAAAAAATTCACCAACTCCAACCAAAGATCTCTTTCACCAAGAAATTTCACTGTGTCACAATTCAGTGAAAACGATACAATAAATCCATGAATTTGGCTTCGAATTGCTTCCGCAATCACTATATTCTCTGGCCCGCAGCGACCATTTCCTATTCTCAAATCTCAAAACAATATGCGCTGGAAAGAAATTTTTGTCGAATGAAGAGGTGTTCGCCGAAACTGAGTCCTATTTTGAAATAAGGAACAAATCGTACTGGCAAAATTGTATCAAAGAGTTGGAGAATCGCTGTAAACAGTGTATCACGCTATGTTGAATAAAATAATGAAAACGAACCTGCTGTTTTCGAGCCGTGGGAGCACAATGCTGTATACTATTAGTACTTCTCAAGGATACAGTCCTATCATTTACTTTCGCAGCCCAATGAGACTTTGAACCCCTTTTCAAAGTGGATTTCTCGGCGGCATTATCTCTTGCAAAGAGTGCTAGCGGTAGATTTTCTTCAGGTGTTCTTACACTGTTTTTATCATGTGCTGGTAACAGCAGGGATCTTTTAGCTGTCAACAACAAGTATATGACTTGTATATGAAGCGGAGTGAGGTCCAGAATTAACTCTTGTACAGCGATTGGATACTTGTACATAGCACCAGTGATACATACGCATGACGACTTCTGCACTTTCGCCAAATGTCTCCCAGCAGTTGTGACTGAGACTCTTGATGCCCATGACGCCGCACTTTATGTGATCGTTGGCCTCATTGAGTACAACTACTACTGGTATGCAAAGCCAGTTTCTACCAGCTAGACGTTTGCATGCCATTAATGCACTGGTGGCTTCCGCAAACGTGGAATCAACATGCTTTTTCCACCTTAGTTTTGAATCTATTACCAGCCCTAGCTATTTTTTTATCTATCCTTGCCATTTCCTAGCCATTGTGCGTTAAAATTCTTAGAGTTGGAAGAGATCTCTTTCTTGTGAAGCAAAATATTCTCATTTTTGCTGGATTAGTAAAGTTAAGTTCAACATTTGTGCACCATTTTTTCGCTAGGGTGCGTCTTCTTTGAATAACGTCACACAAGGTGATCACAAACTTTTCTCTTGGATGCCATTGCAAGCCACCAGATCCACAAGATTATCCACAACTAGGCTCCACAGCAAAGGCGACAACACTCCCTTACACATAAAAGCGTATGACAAACCAATAAATGCGGTCCATAGACTCGCAGCAATAAGAGTAAGTGCTTTCCGAACTATATCCAGCTGAAGTACTAGCTAGTATGCCGCCCACAGACATCTAGGGAGACTAATTCACGAGATTATATTAAAGAAATCAAAAAAAAGAAAGGAGAGAAAGCATAATTATATGACAGCAACGGTGCCAAAACTCAACCAATGGACGATGAACCCACAGACTTATTTATACCTGACATCCATACGTGGATAAGTAGACATCGTGGGGAACTGGATTGCCACCAGACTCGAATATTAAGCGGGCATGGGTGCTTTAGAGGTTATCTATACAAATTTCAAAATGACGTCAGTCCGTATTGTTCGATGTGTGCGGAGTCAATAGCAAACTCTGAACACGTGTTTCTCCATTGTCCTCGGTTTGAAAATATTCGACTACAACAAACATAACAAAAATACGCCAATTAATAAATACAGACAATGAAGCGTAGCCTGCAAAAGAAGCGCAAAAAACGCAATATTTTTGCCCATTGTTTCCACTCAATTCATTAGCGTTAATACACTAATACACACTTACCGTTCATTTATTATTGCTAAGCGCATAAACAACTGGCTAACTGTCAGGCTTGAGTTGACTAATTTACTATTTGGATTTAATGAACTTTTTCGTGGCAAAAACGGTGACACTTCCGCTTGCGACGCAACTTCTTAAATTTGGTGCGAACTGGATTTATTTAATTGACGACCACACACATTCATATTCTTACATGCGTATAATTGATGATACATATGTATGTGTATAACTGTTATTTGTTGACAAAATCTAGCTTTGACCCTTGTAACGCCGCCATGTTGGCCCTTGATGCCATTCATTGGCGTTCGTTTGCGCTAACGGTGTTGCTAATTAAATGCACTGCTTTTGCATCACACCTCGTCGCCGGTCGGGTGCCAATCATTGGCCGACTGATTGATGAAATGACACATTTGCGCATTAATTAGTTGCGAACGCGTATTTATTCATTAGCCCGTTTATTTATTTATTTATTTATATATTTGCTTCCGGCTTAACGCGTTTAGTGTCGCCCAGGAGAAAGAGTTCTGAGTTCGGAAGGTGTTTTGGCTGGTGAAAGCGCCCACACAAATAACTATGCTTGGGCGGGTTGAGCATTAACTAATGTAAAATACATACATATAAATATATCAATGTATATATATATATATATGTACATATATATGTTAGATAAGTTACATAAATGAAATTAATAGATTTTGTCTAAAATGCGTATAAATATTGCGTAAATCAATCACGCTTAAGGCATACATACATACATATATGCCTTCATTATAAATATTGCATATATAATGTATATGAACATTATGTAAATATTCATATACATATTATGATACTAGCTTTATATAAGCCGCTATAACATATCTATACTTATGCCATAGCTGATTAAGTAAGGTGTATTAATTTGTAGGATTTAAATTACGTCGCTTTAAATGCGAGTTAATGCTTTCATTGCCGTAATCTTCATCTGTGTTATAGTATGTACTCGTATGTATGTATATAGCTGAGAGAACACCGTGAAGAATCGATTCGGCGCCGTTCGCAGCAACTAGGACTGACATAAGGAACGACTTGGCGCATTTTACATCGAGATCTTAAATTGAAAGCGTACAAAATACAGCTTGTGCAAGAACTGAAGCCGTTCGACCTTACCAACCAACATCGCTTCACTCTATAGGCTTTTGAAAGTTTCCAAGAAGATCCGACGCTTTCGAGCTACATAAATTTTGTTCAGCGATGAGGCTCAGTGGGTACATAAACAAGCAAAATTACCAAATTTGAGACAAAAAGCAACCTGAAGAGTTTCTAGAGCTGCCGTTTGATCCAGAAAAACCAACGGTTTCGAGTGATTGGTGGGCTGGTTGTCCATATTTCCTCAAAAATTTGCGACCATTATCGCGCCATTATAACCAACTATTTGATGACTGGAATTGAAGCACGTGATCTCGGCGACATTTGGTTTCATCAAAACGGCGCCACGTCCTACACATCGCATCAATCAATGGAATTATTGAGAAAACACTTTTGGGAGCAGATAATTTCACATTTTGGGTAGTTCGATTGGCTACCCAGATCATGTGATAACACACCGTTAGACTTTTTCCTGTGCGGATATATGTATAAAGTCTAACGTCTATACTGACAATCCCGCTTCGATTCAGGTCTTGGAGCAAAACATCAAGTGTGTCATACGCCTGTTACTAGTAGAAATACTCGAACGAGTCATCGAAAACTGAACTCAACGGCTGAAAAAGTATCGTAAAAGTCCCGGAATGTTCGAGTTCTGAAGAGACACATTCTGAGATTATATTTTTGGCTGTACCTGTGTATCTCCGATCTGTGTATTTCCGTAAAAAAAACAAGAGTGTCAGGAGCACCCATTATGCTCCCGGGTATTAACCAAATTAAATCTTATCAAAAAATTGAATGGATTTTCTAAAATTGCTAACTTATTTCCGGCCCTGCTCTCAAATATATCGCTGAAGGCAGAACATTCGGAACGAAAAGGTGCCAGCGTCTCATCATCCTAATGTGCATTCCTTCAAATCCACTTTTCCAACTTTATTAAAATGGGATCTTAGAGGTAGGTCCCTGTGACCCTTAATATTGCTAATTTCCCTTTTGCCTTGAAGTAGAAGCCTTTTGGTATCTCTACCATCAGCTTTCTTTCTCAAAAATAAGTAATTTTGTGGTATGTCCTGTGTTGCAAGGTTTTCTTCCGGGGTCCATTAGTTCAAACAATTCTGGAAGGAGCTCACTAGTCTAGGACAGATTGGGGAAATTGTGTTCCTAGCGAGCGGGCCAACTCGCAAGTCTTTCATTTCCGTCTTACGCTACCCTAACTGGGAACCCAGATGATAATTACCACCTGAAAGTCTAGTTACAAAGACCAAACTCCACAAGCCATCCATCATCCCCGTCCTGCTAAACAAGTATGGTGCAGAGGCATGGCCGATGACAACATCTAATGAGTCGACGTTACGAGTTTTCGAGAGAAAGGTTCTACGGAGCGCCATAAATGGCGCTTGACTATTCACTAGAAGGTGTTGGACTTGCTGGTTAAAGCTGAAGCACTACCTTTTGCGTTTGGATTACTACAGAAGAAACCCGCTCCTGTTCCCTTTTCACCCTTTGATCGCTTAGTGAATATGTGGAGTTTACCAGTGAAGCTGTCGACTGGTGAATAAAAACGTCGTTTTGATTCCTCATGGATCCCTTTTTCCTCGGTTGTGTTTCCAATTAATCCCGAGTTCATTAACAAGGTCGAGTAAGATACCATGCCGTAAATTTTGCAGCATAGTTCACTTGGATATTTATTCGAAACTTTGACAAGCAAGCCAAAGAGGGCTAAACAACTACAACTTCAAAACAGAAACTTTTAAAAGCTTCCAAGGTCAATGTACCTGCTAAAGAAATGTCTACTTATGCGACACATACAACTAGACATATGTACATATGTATAAGTAACCGAAGTTGTTTCCCCATTCGACTGCTGACTTACTGCATGGCAAAAATAAATACGGTAAACGTTGGCTAAATTCCGAAACCGAAAGGCTTTGCGCCACCCTAGCAGACGGTCAACTAGTCGAGCGTGAATAAGTCCCTTGAGCCGAGCATATGTGTGTGCGTGTGTAAAATATGTCAACGTGGACTACATATGTTGTCTTTGTTAATTTCGCTTCTTGTTTTTATGTTTTCCTGCCGATCTTATTGTCTTTCACATCCTCTGCGCCTTCGCGCCGCCCGCAAAACCGGTAAATAACATGTTTAAGCTATTATTTATTTCAACACACAAAGAAAGAAATTAGAATAACAAACAAAAGCCACAGACACGACAACAAACAGAGAGAGAAGAAAAGCAAGCAACAAACAGCGATGATACCATGCGGTCCTCGACACCCCCACCCAAACACCTTCCGCCGACTTTCAAACGATACGCTACCGCATTGGCTGGCGGCGGCGGCGGCGGTATCTTCAGTCGTTGGCTTTCTCATATATCCTTGTTATTTTTATAATTAAATCCCGAGACGAGTGGCTTTCTTTTTGCCAACTTCTCGTATTTCGTTTCAACTGCCACTTGTTCTTGTTGTTATTTACTTTGCATACCCACGCAGCTGAATTCTATCTGTTCCATACACCGTCCGCGCACGTGTAAACAAGTTTTTGTTTCTAACGGCACTTGTGGCTCACACACACATACACACAAGTGGCGGCCGGCTAATATATATGTGTGTCTCTTTATGTTTATACTTTGCTTCTATTTTCGCTTCACCGTTATTAATTTCGCTGTATCAGAGCCCGCAGCATATGTGTTCACATGTATGTGTGTGTGAGTGTCTCTTGCCGCCGCCTTGAAGGTCACATCGAGTGTAAGTAATGCGTCAACATATAAAAATTAATTAATAATCCTTTGTGAGTGGCCAGTCAGCCAGCCGAAGTTTCGCGCTGCAGGAAAGTTTACGCTCTGCTCTGGATGGCAGTAATTTGCCGAAATTTACGCATTTCATTAATACTGCGCGGCATCACGCAGCCGTCAAGCCGCTGGCGTGTTCATAAATAATATTCTGGCTAATAACTTCCATGTGTGCTGTTGAGAGCCGCGAGTGTGTGCGAGCATCGAGGAAGAAATGCTCGGAGCACCTTAAAGCGTGCCTGCAAGTATTGAAGATAAGTCCGATGGTTATGGTCTGGAAAGGTCATTACTCTGGAATCGTATTGTTTCCTGAACTTGTAGAGATTGTAGTTGGAGGCATTTAAGCTGGACGCTTTTTAATAGATCACAGCCAAAGCGATGCTGCCAAATAACTGCTATAGTCCAGTCATTATAGTAAGTTCACCTCGGAATTCGATATACCCATACCAATTATAGGTTTTGAGACAACTTTAGCGTGTCAATATACAAGTATTTACAGACATATAAAAGGGTATATCGAATTCCGAGATTCTTACCTAATTTAAGCTTAAATGACTGGACTAACTAGTGGATTAGTGAGTTTAAGTCCAAATTTTGATTGAATGTAACTCAATAAAGATAATCAAAAAAGTATGTATCCACAGCCTCCAAAGTTAAGTATAGAATTGTCTTCTCTCACAGATGAAAACGAATAGATTATGAAACCCTGAAACTCTGGCTTAGTATTGCAGATACTAGACATTGATCAAAGAGAGTAGCTAATAGATTTCACATTGATGTATTGAGTAACAAAGAAATAGGCAATGATTGGCTTTGTATTATTAAACCCTATATGATGCTTAGCCATAGAGCAAGAGAAGCACGCAGGAAATTAAAACACATATGTATGTGACCTTGAACTTGCCACTGAGAAATCTGAGCCGATATTGCTAACAATATTCCGATTATAATACATAGACCTACTTAAGAACAACAACACAGACTCTGAGGACGCAAAGGGTCATTAATTAGCTGGGTGTAAGACTAGACTCCAGGCTTAGCTATGAGCACAAAGGCATCTAAAATAACTATCAAACTCAGCAGGATGATGGCCATTACGGAGGCGAAATTTCAACTATCCTGCATGTCTTGCTATACGGAACAGAGTTATGGGGAGACTCACTGCGGAAAAACAACCGGCATAAAGCCTACTACTTCCGAATTTGGACTCTTGACACGTTCTCCGAAAAAGGCTTTTGAGTCCGGACCGGTAGTTCTCCGAAAAAGACTTTTGAGTCCGGACCGGTATTGGCTAAGTGGTGATTCTCTTTCCGTGTTTGGCCAAAAATCCGAACACAATTATGCTAAAATGTGATGACGAGTTATCGTGGTGAGAATCCATGAATTTTCTATCCACAAATCACTTATACGCGTAGTATTTCTTATGCCCCGTTTGCCTGATGGGTAAACCACATCACAATAATCAAAGAAAATGACGCGCACCACTTTGGTTTTTGCGCGACTCTGCAGAAAAACTTCGGTTTTGGCTTATTTTTATAGCGGCTTGTTCTAGCTTGGACAGTTTCGTCGTCATATTTCTAAGGAATCACGCCTCATCTCCAGTAACGATGAGTTTGATAAATGAAGGGTTCTCAGCTAAGTTATCCAGCATCTATTTTGTGAACTTTGAAGTTTCACGCCTCTTGGTCCTAGTCTAGCGTTAAAACGATTCATACCCAAAGCATTAAGCAAAATGTGTTGAGTCGATCCATAAGAGTTGCTGAGATCGTATCTTATCTCTCTGATGCCAACAGGATGATTTCCAAACTCTGTTTACTTAATTTTCTCGAACATTACCACGATTTTCACTCAATATTTTGAGCTACTCAAATAATTGAGTTCGTGGTAAGGCACGTATAGACTAAACCCATGGAAATACACAATATTTTATTTGCCAAACACTCACTAATCGAGATTTGAAGATACTTTTACGCGCACAGCCCGGATCATATTTGATCAGATGATAATCGTTTGCAACCATTTCTCACTCGAATCTAAATATATCGCAATAGTGCATTGCGATTTTACCAATGGATAAGGAGATCGAACAAAGAGTTTGTCTCAACTTTTGTATTCCTAACCAAATTTCGTGTGCGGAATGCTAAAAAGGTTTTACATTGATCCAGTTTTATCAAAAACACAAGCCCACGGGTGATATAACGCCTTCAAAGACGATCGAAAGATCGTCGAAAACATGCCTCGTTCTGGTCGACCTTCGACCTAATCAACTGATGAAAATATTAAACAAGTGTAGCATATGGTGCTTGAAAATCGTCAGGCAAGTGTTAGAGAGATGTCACGAGAGCTCGACATCTCTTGCGAGTCTGTTCTAATGATTTTGGTGGATATTTGGGTATGAAACACGTTCTCACTTAACTTGTCTCTATACAGAAGCATATTGTTTTTTTAAATACAACGTAAAAAGGTCTCTTTGGACAAGCTTGATCTTGCGAATTCCGATTCCACAATCATGAAATGCAGTCAACAATTGTTGGAATGGAAAGAAAAAAAAGAGCCGAAACCAAAAAACTTGATGATCTTTTTTTCTATGTTCGTGTTTGATGCACCATAAATTTGTTCCGAAGGGACAGACGGTCCATAACGAATTCTATTTGGCCATCCGAAAACGAATGTACCATCGCATCGAGCCACGATTGTGACCGAATTTAAGGTCAGATTATACCATCAATCAACCACCGTATTCACCATATCTGGCTCCGTGTGATTTTGTCTTGTTCCCCAAACTGAAATTGCCACTCCATGGAACCCGTTATTATTCGATGATTGAATATGAGGAATGCACCACGACCTTTGGTCTATTGTATTGGTGTTGACTATCATTCGATTGAAGAGATAAAAAAAAATGCACTGAAGGAGCTGAAGGCCATGCCAAAAAGTGTGTATGAAATGTTATTTAGGAGCTGGATCGCCGTGGCATAAATGTACTACATCTTGGTGGGGATAACTTTGAAAGCGACAAAATATTAGTGAATAATTAAATATTTTGCTTTTTGCTTACATTTTCCGTGAATTTTTTTGTAAAATTATGTTTGTTGAATCCAAAAAAATTTTGCGTGTTGGCTAATAATTGTTGGAAATTAGTTAATTGAAATTGAAAATTAAGGCAAACAAAATCACTACTAAACTTTAATAAAATTAAATGATATTTAGAAAATTTCTTAAATTGATTAATTGACAAAATTGTAAAAAAAAGTGGAAGTGGCCTTGTCGAGGTTCGCACTATAGTATTGCTGCTTTTTAGCAACTATGTACATATATACAGCTATAATTTTTATATTTACATGTTGTCATTATAGTTACATTTTGTATTATTTCTTTTTTTGTTTTGTCTTACTTTAAGTGCCTTCGAGGCTACATTTAAATTCATAATGCTAACTTTTTGCCGATAATTTTTATTTTTTATGCCTTCGGTAGTGCCATTAACAGATATTAACAAGTGTGCAACGGAATTAAAACAACACACACACACACGAGCCTTATGCGCAGCGCTGATACAGACCCAGAAGGAGAGGCAGAGGGACGAATGAACGGACGGACGAACGAACGGACGGACGAGCACAAGTTTCTGGGGCATTTGTGGCGTTGCGTTGATTAAAAAATGTTTTCGTAATTAAATGAAATGGCGTATTTATATTTAATAATTATTATTAATGAGCAAATATACGCCGTTTTATTTGCATATCCAACACACACACACACAGTCACACATATTCTTACTCACACGCATACATGTAAGCACTGCCGTTACTTGTGGCCATTAAGAGTAGTGGCCTGCGTTTGAAGCTTCCTGCGAGCGGCCAAGCACCGTTATGCGTTATTCGTTATTCGTTACGTATTCAATGTGCTGACGGCTCGATGAGTTGAAAATATTATTAACACGAAGCAAATATTATGCAAGTGAAATATTATATTATATAATCAAAACAATAAGAATGCCGTTGCGTGCGTGCATGTGTGTGTGTGTGGGTGTGTGTAGTCTGTTTGCGTTGGTGTGCGACAGCATTGTTTTATATATGTATGTATGTAAGTGAATACGTATTTGTTATTTGTTTGCCCAGCACCTTGGCCGGCAGCGGTCCATCCTTTGTTTGCTTTATGCTGCCAATGGGTGCTGCAACACCTTCTATGAGTGTGTGAGTGCGTGTAGTGTGTGTGTGGTTGTGCTTTTATATCAATAAATGCTCGTAATGTACATATTTAATTAATTATTTACTGACCGTTATGACTAGCGGCTTTAAATTACGTATGTATATTGCGTGCATGGCGGATAAGCTACTTCTGTGAGCGTACAAGTGTGTATGTGTGAGCTTTTTGCTGAATATTATATTCGTAATTGAAGTTAATATTAATTATAAACATGAGAGATATATACGCGTTTGTGTGTGTGTGTTGAATAACTTTTATCATTCGTGTGCTCTTTAATTTTTCTGGATTTCCGAAAACTCACCGAATCGTTTGAGAGAAACAGATTTCAGTTGTTTCTCGCTTTTAATATAAGTTAGTAATTTTACTCGAATAGCTATTGTAAATTTAAGGGGGTATCTGGTCTAGAAGCATGAATTTCAGGTAATTTTTAAAGTGTCGTAAAAGAAGGCAATTAATATTTTTCCTATCTATTTTTTTATTAGAATAATGTCACAATGGCCGGAACTACGGAAAAGTGGGAACATTTTTTTCACAAAATGGCAATTACCTGAAAAAAAGTTTTTTTGGATCACTTTTTCTGACTATTTCGAAATTTTTAAAAATAATAAAAATAAAAAAATTTGGGAATGGGACTAGTTCCAACCATAGACAAGCCTATAAAGAAGACTCTATAGAAATTTCAAGTAAATCGGTTCAGTAGAGCCTGAGAAATCGTGGGAAACGTTCCGAAAACGCCAGTTTTGAGAAAAACGCGTTTAAAGTTTATCGTAAAGTCTTTTGTTCGATTAGTTCCGGCCGAACCAGTTTGGATGCCGGGTTAGAAAAATGCCTATATCTCCGAAAATAATTTGAATTTTGAAAAATCCTCTTGTACACATATTCTTGAATAGTTGCACTTTGAAAATATAAAAAAAAAACATTTCGATTTTTTTAAATTTCTAGACCAGAATACCCCCTTAAGGCAAACGACAGTGGTCTTATCTATCAGAAACCCGTTTTCTTCGATCTAGTCCGACGTTTTTGTTGTAGCTGAAGAAAATATTGCATAAATATTTTTTCCGTTTAAAATTGGCTTCTATTACACAGAGGACTCAATTATTGAGCATAGATGCAAACTACATAATTGAGTGGGATGTGTTGTCTTTTCGTACAAATTAGATATTATAATTGCCTTTGCCAGATTACGATTTATAAGACCACTGCAGTGTCTTCTAAACGGAGATCACAGCAATTCAAAAAGATCTTCTTGTTCTGTCGGGGAACAGACTGACAGAGAGTTGAAGAGGGAAGCGAGACGCTTTCAACATAAAAAAAGAGAGCATGAATAGCTTGACAAGCTGGTCGACAGGAGTAATACTCGAAAATTCCACGAAAAGACGCGACGACTAACAGATGGTTTCAAGACCGGAGCATACTCTTGTGGAACCCCCAGAGGGGAGCTAGTAGCTGATGCCCAGAGCATACTGAAATTATGGAGAGAACACTACTCCAACCTGCTGAATGGCAGTGAAGACATAACACCAAGAAATGGTGAACCCGATTCCCCAATCGAGCGGACGTTCCATTGTCCGATCATGAAGAAGTTCGAATAGCAATTACCCGTCTCGTCAGAAGAACAATAAAGCGACGGAGCCGATGCATTGCCGGCCGAGCTATTCAATAACGGCGGTGAAGAAGCGATAAGGAAGATGCATCAGCTGCTTTGTAGAATTTGGTCGGACGAAGGCAGGCACGACGAATGGAATTTAAGTGTGCTCTGCTCAATCCACAAAAATAGAGATTCCATAATCTGAACCAACTATTGTTTAATAGCCTCCACAACACCGCATATAAAGTTCTATCGAGCGTATTGTGTGAAAAATTAAAGCCCACCGTCAACAAACTTATTGGTCTCTGTCAGTGTGGCTTTAGACCTGGAAAATCAATAACCGACCAGATATTCATCATGCGCCAAATCTTGGAAAAGACTCTTGAAAAAAGGATCGAAACACACCACCTCTTCGTCGATTTAAAAGCTGCTTTTGAAAGCACGAAAAGGAGCTGACGAGATATACGACGACATTGACATAATTCAGCGAATTAAGAGATAATGGCTACGCTGGCTAGGTCATGTTGTCCGAATGGATGAAAACAATCCAGCTCTGAGAGTATTCGACGCAGTACCCGCTGAGGGAAGCAGAGAAAGAGGAAGACATCCACTGCGTTGGAAAGACCAAGTGGAGAAGGACCTGGCTTCGATTGGAATATCCAATTGGCGCCACGTAGCGAAAAGAAGAAACGACTGATGCGCTGTTGTAAACTCGGCTATAACCTCGTATGCGGTGTCAACGCTAATAAAGAAGAAAAATTGATCCAGGGGCTATAAAATCACAAAAGTCTCCTTGAATTTCGTCAAAGATAGTGAAATAATGCTTTGACATCGTAGTGACTATAACATTATATGCATGACCTCTGCAAAATAGGGAATTTATACATGCCTCGGTGGAGTCAGTGCCTGATAAGCAGGCTAACGTGGCATGAATGTGCTATGTCTCGCCCATATCGTTTATCAAAATCAAAAGTTATGACATAAGAACCCTAGTATTGTTGATAACAGGTCCCTGCGTAATTGGCAAAAATGCCTTTACCAGATTTTTGCACGAAATTTGTCGAAGATTATTTCCCCAAGCAGCAATACAAATTATTCAGATCGGACGAATATAGCTTGTAGCTGTCATACAAACGACTGAAAAAAGTCCAATTCCAGAAAACAAAATCTGAAAAAAAAAATCACCCTAATACACAACAATAACGCTTATTATGTAAGAAAGTTATCCGATTTAAGCATCTATGCAACGGCGCGGCTGAGCGCTTTAAATTCCGCGCCATCCTTTGAGATTTCATATCCGAAAAATTTCGTCTGCGTTTGGCCTTAATGGAATTTCTTTGAGAATAAGTGCACAGTGTTGGCGCATAAACAGCGCGCTTGTGGCATGCATAGCAGTGGCGGCAGTTGCAGCTGTTGCCAATATCTTGAGGCCGTCACTTCGGCTGTTGCTGCACTCCGGTCTGCTCTATATTAGTGAGAGTGTGTGTGTTTGTGGGTAAAGCTTGGAGCTGCAGCACGTACAGCGGTCGCGGCGGCACGAATGCCATTTTCACAGGGTGCGCGTTTGGCAGCGCGAGCAGCAGTGTGTGTGTGTGTTGCATGTGCCGCTCCCCACTCCAACGGTGCTGGCGAGTGTAACAAGCAGCCGCATGTCAACACACCAAATATTCATAGCGCGCCAACAAATGTACTTATAACACATATGCATACATACATACATACACTTGCCATTCCTGTGTTTGTTTGTCTGTGGATGTGTGTGTGTGTGCTCGAACGTTGTGTCTTTTGAATTTTTAATTAATTAGCGCTCATTAAATTGAACATTTTGTGTGACAAGAAAATTCGTTTTGTGGTTCGTCGGTGGCGCAAGCAAAGCAAATGCACAGCCAACGGAGCCCAGCCCCAGTAGCAACCTCAGCCCCAGCCGCCGGCGTGGCAACTGCAAGTTGGTGTTGCACGTCTAATTACAAACAATGACACTATGCGGCACTTCACAAGCAAATCCCCTCAGGGAAATTGAATTTGTTTTAAAGTTCACCAGAGAACACAGACCTATATGTTTATACGCGAATGTACGTGTCTTGTACTAGAAGAAAGACATATTTGTAATTATAGATAAATATCGTTGCAAGAAGGTCCGTTAAATACAACAACAGAAAAATTCTCATATTTCGTAAAAAACAATCGATCACGACCCTTAGCAGTCGAACTAAAACACGAAGTACTGTGGCGCCATCTGTCGTCATTTTATAATTCCTGTAAAGATCTGCCACAAGTGCAATAGAGTGAAATTTTCATTAAAAACTATATTTTTTATAAACAAATGTATAATTTTATTATATAATTTATAATAATCTACATAAATTTACAATTTTTCTTAACACTAACTTACTAATTTTATATTTTACAAACTAAAACTAATACTCCTCCGCCATAATCCTATGACCCATCAGCATAAACACAGCTGCATCCCCCATTTCGCACGGCTGGAATAACATATCTGATCCCTGAGGATCGAACAATGGTGTCGATGACCGCTGACCCTCCTCAAACCCCATTTTCCAGTCGCAGTAATCTGTTGGTTCAGCGGTATAAGTAACTGTATCATCCAATGATTCTTCGTAGCTTTCTTCTGACTCGATAATTCGGTTACCCATCAGCATAAACAATGCGGCACTCCCCTTTTCGAAGGGCACAATTAAAATCTCTGGTTCTTGTGAACCCAGCAAGGGAGTTGACGAACGCTGAACTTCGTGAATTTTCATTTTCCATTCGTCGTAATCAATTGATTTAATCGAGTTATACACATTTTTAGAAATGTCTGCTCCTATCAGTTCCTCAAAGTCCGGTGCTGCGCAGAAACGTTTGTAGAATCCGCGTTGGTTAAGCTCTGTAACTTTCTCAAATCTGCCGACGGTTATCATTGCGATGTATTCGGCTATTTGAGTCAATGTAATTCCGTGAGAGGCCATATTTTTAGAAATATTTTAATCCTTTACTTGTAATTTTGCGGAAGCGATTTGGAACTTTTCTCAGCGAGTGTTCGTGAGCTTATGACTTAAAAACACCTGTGGTGTCCCTTTTATAGCTGAAGAGTTTTCATAGCGTAGTAGAAACAGCTAGAGAAAAGCCCAGGTAGAGGAGTGACGTAAGTGGTCAGGTAATTAAATTTTCTTTTGTTTACTATAAATCAGGTACCTGCGCCTTTTATTCAAAATCTACTTGGCAGTTGATGTTGACGCTAGGATATTAAGAAGTCATTAATATGTTGGCTGCCTAAAGTATTCTATTAAAACAGAATAAAGTGCTACTCTATCTATTGTTGCTTAGGTATAACTGAGGGTTGAAAAGCCAAGTCGACACCCACTTATTTATTTTTACCTATAATATGATCAGTAATGCACTTACGGTCCAACAAGGTATAAATGAACGACGTTATGCTACTGAGCTTTTCAGATATTTGCATTACTGCTGAGCTATTTTGTGTACACTGACGAAGAGCTGATATCAATGTGATGATTACTATAGTAATGTTTAAGATGGGAAGATAGAGTGGCTCTCACGGCACAACTGCATCTTTAGGTTCACTGAAATTAAAATTTCTTCTATTCGCTCTCGTGCTTCTAATGAAGCTAATCAGCATGAAACATTTTATTTGAGCAACCTCCGAGACGTTGTCAAGAATCCCTCGACCGATAGCTGCGATTATTTTCTTATATAGAGCTTTACCATTGCACAGAAAATGTTTTACAGTTTCCACTTCTTCTACCTTCTGACAGATTCCACAACAGTCATTATATCGTACACCTAATAAGCTGACATATCTGTCAATTAGACAGCGACCTATTAGCACTCCTGCTAGAATTCTTATGAAACTGCTTTTGAATTTCAAAAGTTGACACGTGTGGCCTATATTCCATTTACATAACGTTTGACTGCTGCAAGCCAGGGATTGACTCCACCGAGAGTCAGCTAAATTTATTACATGTTTGTCGATTAAATATCTTCCTTATATGCTAGAGTCATAAAAACTCCTTCCTTTTCGGAGTCTGATTGCAGGGTAGTGCCTGCTTTGACTATTTCACCTGCTGTACAGTCACCACCTGGGTGTCATATTACAGGTTAATCGTGAAATATAATGCTAGATTCACAAGAGATCAGGCATGATTTGACTATGTTTGCGAAACACTTGAAGACTCCATTGATTTCAAAGCTGCTTGGCTATCTGTATTTATATATACGCTCACAACCACTTCTTGCCAGAACAAGAAGGCATTCTTTAATTGCTGTGAAGACACTACAGTGGTCTCGTAAACGGAAGGCGATTTTGATATCTATTTTTACTGAAGAGGCAGTCTTTTCTGGAAGGAAAAGCAGTATTGGAGACCGAGTTATATAGAATTCGGAAAATACTTGGTATTTGACAGAAACTGAGGAGTAAAGTGATGTAACAGCTTTCTTGACCCTAGCGCCTTTTTCTTTTCTAGTCAGAGAAAGCCAAATCGTCTTCATCAACCGTAGTAAAGTCATAATTTCTGAATTAGCGATAGCAGTTAACTGTTTTAATCCTGAAACTTTCACATAATTCCTAATCGAATTATGCCTATAACCTCTTCCTAAAATTTCAACTTCTACCCGTTAAACGATCATTTTTGTATAAAAAAGGGGAAGAATGCCATGCAATGCCATTGGAAACCATTGGAATTTATTGAGTTTACGGATATGATGCTGTATCAGTTCGTGTAGCACAACAATGGCTCACTCGTTTCGGTTCTGCAAATTTCGATGTCAAAGATGCACCTCGCTCTGGTCGACTTATCGTTGAAAAAGTCGATGAAATTATGAAAAAATTGATTGAAACGGTTTTGAATCATTTCAAAAAGGCTGACTACAAAAAGAAGCTCGATGTTTGGGTACCATATGAATTGTCTGTGAAAAGTTTAATGGACCGAATTAACATCCGCGATACTTTGCTGAAACGAAATGAAATCGAACCATTTCTGAAGCGAATTGTAACAGCAGACAAAAGTGGTCGCAAAGCCAAGATTGACGCCTCGAAAGGTTATGCTGAGTGTTTGGTAGGATTGGAAAAGAATCATCCACTAAGCGCTCCTTCAGCCTGGTCGAACGATTGAGTCTACATTTTACTGTCAACAACTGCTGAGATTGAAGCAAACAATCGAAAAAACGGTCAGACCTGATCAACAGAAAGGGCTTCGCCTATCATCAGTTCAACGTTAGACCACATACATTTTTGATGATTCTGCAAAAACTGGGAGAGCTTGACTGCGAAGTTTTGATGCATCCACCATATAGCCCTGACCTTGCGCCATCGGACTACCATTTGTTTCGTACAATGCAGAAGTCACTTAATAGAGTAAAGTTGGTTTCAAGAGAAGCCTGTGAAAATTACTTGTCGCAGTTTTTCACCAAGAAAGCAAGACTTTGAGGATTTTATAGGAAATTAACAAATATAAATAAATCGATTGAATCTAACGACTACAACGAATGGAAGATGAGAATTCGCAGCGATCATCAAATCTGCTATGTTCACAGACAAGGAGTATGGAGCTTTGCTGGTGTTGATGGCCCACAATATAGCTTTCAGAGAAAAATGAAAAGTTTTACACTTGAAAGGAAGTTTTTATAGAGATAATATAGTTCTGAGATCCAACACTACCGTATTTCGTTCGTACTTATGTACTATATGTTCTAATTTGACTCACATTACAAATAAGACCCTCGTCGTTTCGGAATATTTAATTCGGTAATCCAATTTAGATTACTATTAATATTATTTTTCTAAGAAATAGAAGATATCAATTCTAAACCGATTTCAATATCTCTTTTTATTTACATTCTCATTAAATAAACAAGTGAGAAAATGGAAATGGAATGGAATGCAAACAGCCATTACATTTTCATAAATTAAAATTTGAATTTAATATTCCCTTCTTTATTCATAACCACGAAGGTCACAGCACAAATAGCGAAGCCGAAACAACAAAAAGGGTAAACAAACAATTCAATATTATGATTTCACTTTTCGCTCACATTCCCTTTACAGTTATACGCGAGCGCTTTGCATTTGCTTACAATTCATTTAATTGCGGTCCGAGTCCACGTCGCGTCACAACGAAACCCAAGCGACCAACAAACCTCGCACAATGTAAGCCATCCGGCCAAAGGCGCGCGAGCGTATTCGTAAGCCAAAGACCATGAACACTTTCATGGTTTCACGTAATTAGCTTGTTGTCTCCCCGAGCTTTAGACACAACTTCCACACTTTCGGGCACATGTCATTCGCCACGATTGCCCGCCAATGCCGCCGACAATCGGGCGGCCGTGTGGTGTATGCGATTTCATGTTTTGCTATTTACCCGCGCACAGAAACCCAGATAAGCGCGTCACCAGCCAGACGGACGGACAGACAATGCAAATGTTTAACCAAAGTGTAAAAAGGAAAATTATACAAAATATAAAAAAGCAATCGGTTGAAACCGCACACATACACGCGCTTATTTTGTAAATTCGTATAACACTTGTTTGTTGTTGGGCGCGCTTTGTTTTTGTAAATTGTCATTTAAACAGCACGAAGGTGGAGCGCCATGGCGAGGGTCAAAAAGGATGCGAAATGTTCAAAGTGTAGCGCTTTATTTAAATAGGATGATGTCCTTGAGAGATAAATCAGTCAAACACCCGCGCTCACTGTATGTGTGTGTGTGTGAATTATGTTTGCAACACGTTTATGAGTATGAAAATGTGTGTGTGTTGTAGCTAACTAACTGTTTTCAGCAATAATAACTGTAATCATAAAAGTAATTGCAGCGAATGTGGTAAAAATGTTCGCACGTTTTAAATCTGATGTACGTACATATATACATACATATGTAGGTATGCCATACATTATGTATACGTATATTTGTGATAACTATCGTAAAATATTTTTTCGTGTTGTTGTTTTGCGAAAACATTTTAATGACCGATTTATTTATAAATATTTCTGCATAAATTTCAAGAGATATTTTGAATAATTTTTTTTTTGCGGGCGATGATGAATTATAAATTACGAATTCTGACTAACAATAAACGCTAGAAGTAGAGACCCCCGAATCCAAAACTCAAAATGGTGGACAACAGAGGAACGGACGGACTGGGATATCGGTCCAAATGTCGGTGGGAGACGAGGCTGCTACCACCGGTCACACCTTCACTGCAATGAGAGCAAGTTGCGGTGGTTGTAGTGCTACTGCCAAACCAGCATTACAGCGCACGGGTGCCACAGTCTATAAATACTCGGCCCTGCATAAACTAGCGCTGTTAGCATAAACGGGGAAAGGAAAGAAGAACTTCTTCGCTCTTCTGTCCAGGCGACCGTGAAGCTAGACGCCAAGCACGCGGACGGCAAACCGACAACGTCCAAAGCAGCGGCGGCTGCTAATGAGTTGGAGAAACGGCATTTGACTGTCGTACACATGGACCGCAGGAATCCGCTGTGACAAATATCACAAGAGCGGTGGAAAACAGTGGAAATGAAGCTATTGGAATCCCTCTTCTCGATAATGGACGTCGAACTGAGCGCACTCATGCTGTCATTTGATGAATTAGCGGAGTCAAAATCATAAAATGCAACAATGATCTCACGCTAACATGGGTAAGGGAAGCGGTCAGAACGCTCTGGGAAGGAGCGAAGCTGTAGATGGTAGACCGCAGAAGTATTCCATTGGTGTCCAAAACGAAGGTAGCCATACGTCGCTTGTTGGACCCGAAACATACTCTGCGGCTGTTACAAAGACAGAATCCGGACGACTTGAGAGTCTTAAGCGTGGCGAAATCCATCAACGAAGAGAGAAGCCAGAGCCACATCTTCCAGATCAATAAAGCGCCACCAAGAGGACATCAATGAAAACACGCTGGAGATGGGTGAAGTAGAAAAGGATTTCGGAATAGAAGAGACCATAGCTACTTCACTTGTCGTACAGTAGGTGGAGGTGGAGGAAAAACCCAGTCAGCAACCTGATGATCCAAAACCAGAGCTGAGGGTAATCTAAGTGAATCTCCACAAGAGTAAAATCATCTCTGCCGAGCTTCTTCACAATTTAGAGAAGGCCGGATACAACGTGGCTTTAGTTCAGGAGCTATAGATTGAATCGGGTAGCGTAGTCGCTGGGCTAAAATCAAAAAACTACACGGCATACACTCCGAACGAAATTAATAAGGTAGGATCAGCGATATTGGTAAAGAAAAGTATATTTTCCCATATTTAAGTGCAGGAAAAGAGCGTAACTGTATCTTTATCTTAAATAGAATTCTTCAAAATGCATGCCTTACGCTGCGACCCAAGCCCAAAAGGAAGGCCCCTTATGGAACAAGGAGCTTGGGTGTTGCAGACGCAAAGTATAGGAATCCTTCAACTGGACCAAGCTAGCAGTAAGCAAGGACTGTTGGAATGAGTATAAAAATCCTCTAAGGGAGTACAAGAAGTTGGTGCGCAGAACAAAGCGAGAGTCCTGAAAAAACCTTTACTGTAGTTTTGAAAAGACCAATGGTTGGCGAGACGTAGGAAACTATTATCCAAAAGCCCATTTCACCCGGTCTTCGCAAGAGTAACGGAGAATGGACGGACAACCGCCAGGACTCAATGCAACCAAGTCAGTCTGTACTTTCCAGGCTGTAAGGACGCGGTAATTCCTATATACGAAGGGAGAAGTCATCCAATTTTTTATCTTTTCTCATAAAAATAATTACAAATGTTTTAACAAAATGAAAATGTAAGTAATATACAAACATACAAATACATATCGAATCATGCTGCTCGCCGCACTCCAATGATTCCCACAAATAATTGAAATAAATGCACCTCATATTATCTACCTATGTATATAATTTTGTAGACAAAAAACACCTTAAAACTGAAATGAAATATTATGTGCCGCGTCTGCAGTTCAATCAATGTTGCGCCCTAACAAAGCTCTTTGGCATTTACGCATGTTCACATACAAAGTAGATGTGCGTCTAGTGTATAAATATGCACGCCTAACGGAATAAAAATGTTATTTTTTGTTGCTCAAAAAGACCACAGACGCTATTAGAGCCCCCTTCTCGCACACATACATAGCCACACTCATACCTCGCCGCCGAAATTGAAAAGTCGCACGCAAATTTTACACCAGACGCGTCGCTGCATAAATTCAATTTAATTATCGGCCCGAAGCCCGAATCAGCGTCGGCACACATCCATCAGCGAAAGGGAAAATAACAGGCGAACGCAAACATCTTGACACTGATGTACATATGTATGTGAGCTGCTTATGTTCTAGGTGACGTCTATGCAATCCTAGAGGCGTTTGTGCTGCGCAGTAAATGATGCTTAGCCGATGAGTTTGGGATCATTATGATTTCTTTGCTTTTCGAAAAATTGCAAATAACGGTATTTTATATATAGACATATATTATATACATATGAGGATTCACTGTAATTTATAATAACAAAACAGATAGTCCATTTATATTCCAAACATGCCAGATTAACTGATATTAAGGCTAGCATTCTAGTGGAACAAAGATTACCTTCACCCGAAGTTAAGAAATATAGGCAAAAAATAAGGAAATGAGGTGGTAATACACTGTCTGAAGTCTGTGTGTGGTTTGTTTCATACGTAAACCTCTTCACCACGCTATATTTCAGGCCCTAAGCTGAGGTTTTGACAAAATCGGATAAACTTTAAAGAACCTCAAAATTTGTGCCTTTGGTCAAAATAGGCTATAATAAAGTAGAAGTGCATATCCTCACTTTAAATGCAACCATATAAGCCCCAAATATTCTCAGAAACTACAGCGCAATCATTTTACTGCCCGTCAACGTAATCTTGAGACCAATCTCTTTTAAATCTAGAACTGATTTAATTACAAAATGCCTGATAAAGTCTGTGAATAATACATCTCGGTTGATCTTGAAGATAGGAGTGCTCAACAAAATTTGTTTAATATTTTCATGTCTGCAAGAGAACTTGGTCCTTGAAACCAAGGAAGCTCCGACTAGAACACATACTAGTTAATTTCGGACAGTTACCTCATGAGTAAGTTGATATACGATATCCGACTACATTTATGAATAAGAGCTAAGTTTTAGTTTGTACAGAAAGCTCCAAAAACTTTTGACACTTGATGTCATGAGTCTCTAAACTTAAGTTACTCCGTTGTCATTGCTTAAGTTAGAGAACCAATACAATACAATCGCAAAATGAGCGGCATAAGAGTACGCTGAAAAGTCCTCTTTAACAAGACCAAATATACAAATATACACTTTGGAAAGACTATTTAAACTTATTTATTGACTAAACAGGTTAGGTTAGGTTAGAATGCTGATCAAAGATGGGACGTGGACTGCTATATATTCACCTCAAGCCAGAGAAAAGAAGAACTCCTGTGTTCGAACTTATCAGTTAGCGAAAAAAATAGCACTCCCAAAAGTTCGGTGAGATGATTGAAGGTCGCGCTCTCAAGTGTCTAAGTCTTCACCTCCCAAACGCGTGTCAGCCAAGAAGGAAGTGCTGAGTTGTTTCCATAGCATCCTCTTCCATACAGGTTCTGCAGATGGCGTCTGCGTATGATTCCCAACCTTACAGCATTGACGCCAATAGGGCGATGGCCTGTTAAAAGCCACACAACTAAGGAGCGCAAAAAGATCACTTGATCTTTTGCAATCATTCTTGCCAAAGGCTTTGGCGACAGTGCATATACCGGTGGCCCAACGCTGACCAAGCTTCCGCGAATCCCAGATATCTAATAGCAGAAGACGGGTGGATATATGAGCACCGACCCGCTCCCATTCTTCTGATAGCAGTTCTAGGGTACCTTTCCTTGTTACTCATCAGTTTTGCAATTTTCTGCGATTCCGCTATGGACTGACACCCATACCAGTCTTATCACAAAGCCACTCGATGCTATTGATAGCGAGGTTTAGTACTCCTCGACCAACTCTGAACGCACTGTTAATGAGTTCAAGGCTAGTATCGCCGCTCTGTTATCTGAGTCATAGGTCTTTCAGAACGTATCATCTTTCTTCCAGATATCGAAACACTTTCTGTCCCCTTTTGTGCTACCTAAGTTAGGTCAACTCAATTGTAAGTTTATGTCTGAGCTAATAGGTCAATAGATATGGACTTATTGTAAATTCCTTTTGACTTGAAAGAATTAATATTACTACCAAAGAAAGGGCTCCAAGACTTACAGCGTTACACCAGATAATAATTATTAGCCATTTAAATGACGGATCTAATAATGTCGGAATCTAAGTAACCAGAACGGGTCGGGTTTTTGTCGTATTAAGGACTATCAAGTCGGCATTATTCCTCCAAATTACTCTTGGGATGTTTCTGCCGCTACAGCAAGAAAAATAGTTGTTACGACAAATTATTCATCCTTGTTTCATAGAATAAGTCGAATCCCGAGATTCGACACTTTTTCCACACTGTTATTGAGGAAGCTGACTGTATAAATTGGTTAATGGTCTATAAGATGTTTAAACCGATGCATTTTGCGGAATTTGAAGCTGGTGTTGGGAGCACATGCTTTGATCCCTTGAAAGAAATACAACCCTGGCCCTGCAAGCGATTAAATAAACGTACTTCAACCAAGTACGTTGGATAAAAATCTCGCACGATTACTGCGTGCCTAACTCAATGTTATTGGAATGTAAACATATAATGCATGCAAATCCCGTTACACAAATATATACATACCTATGTATGTATCTACCTGAGCAATGTGGGCAACAACAAGAATTATGGCATTTCGTCAAGTATCAAATATTAAGCTATAAATTGAACGCTCACATCGATGCGATGCCATCAAAACATCAGCAACCGAACGACCACAACTAAACAGCAATAACAACAACGGTGACAACAACTTAGGGTATCACCACCACCACCACACCGACAGCCTTGCCACGAAGGGAAGCCAAAAACTAACTAACATTGGCATCGTCGGTGGCAGCGACATGAACTCGCTTATCTTTATTGTCATCATCAGCGATGAAATTGGTGAGTTGGCATGTGTGCAGCGGTGTTTGTGCGCCAGCTTTTAGGCAATTCATCACGCAACAAATGTGGCAAGGAGAGAAAGCGGCGGCGCCGCCAAATGTGAAGGCACGCGCTCATGCCAAAACAGTCGCTTTTGTTGTAATTGTTATTGTTTTTGCCGCCATTATTGGTTTTATTGTCGCGTTGAGCGCCAATGCCTGCGTGCGTGTGTGTGTTTGTTTGTGCGAAACAAATGGAATCGATACTTTGAATGGCAAACAATAATGATAAAGGCCCTAACAACAATGGCGGCGGGAGGGGGACCGACGGGGCGGGTGCAGCAGCAGGCAAGTGAAGATTTGATTATTTGCATGATTAATGATTTTTCCACAAATTATTAATGAAATATGAAATATGGTGTCATCTATGAATAGACGCAGCTGCCGTCAAGTCAAGCGCTTCCGAGTGGATTGGGGCCAAGAAACATGTGTAGTACAGTTATACTCCGTAAGCAGGGGCGTGTGTAGTATGTGTGAGTTTGTGTTGGCTCTTGCGAAAGTCAGGTTGCCAGGTAGACACACACACACACGAACACACAAAAATGTCGGAAATGTTTGCAGGCAGCTTGACATCTCGACTGGGAGCTTTAAGCACACATGCGTATGTATGTATGTACATATAAGCCTAACACACACTTGTGTGCGTTGGGATGTGTGTACTTTTGATTTGTAGAAAAATGCTTTTGCGGTCTATTAATGGCTTCCATCATTTAATTTGTATTGTTTACTGTGAAGCCACACAAAGCTCAAGTTGATTCGAAGTTTGCTTATATTCTCAGCCCTTCACATGGAAATTCCCGCAGTGAAGAAGTTAAATTTATATATATCATATTATGGTATACATATATGATAAAGGACGACATTTCTTGTTAATGAAAAGAAGCACAGAAAGATATTTATGCAGGCTTTTGTGAAAAAAATTAAATCGGAATAAAATTTTCTTTTTAAGACAATAAGTGCGGAAACATTGTTAAATTCTCCCTGAATAAACGAACTATTAACTCTTTTTCTTAAAGCTTATATGTGATATCATCTTCACTGAAAGCTATAAATAATATCTTAAAATTTCCACAGTAACCCTTTTATCCCTCAATTATCTTTAGGAGAGTGGTTGAATTTTTAGTGATCTTACCACACAATACACATAATTAGGCATCAAGAAGAATCTTATAGCCAAGTGTCGCCAGAAAGTCATATCGTTAAATTTTGAACCATACCATTTTGACAAATAATTCCACCAATACTGCGAAAAATTTACCCCTCAAGCATTATTTAGACAGACTTTATAATTTTCTCTTCATTTAATTGAGTTAAAAAAACCTAAAAATGTCATTTTTGGGACATAGTTGTATTCCATAAAGTAGGAATATACAAATTTGAAACAACAATGCTTCACTAAGTATCCAGATAAGATCCAAATAACACAATAGCTTAAACTTCGTAACAGAAGCAACCCTTCTACAAGTATTCTGTCAAAAGCATTTATTTGTTCCAAGAATCTCACGAAATCTCACACTCTACAGTCACTGAAGCTGCTCAATAAGTTTTCGAGACGGCAATATCAATATGAAGGAGTTAGTGGTGCTCCCTTAAACCTGTGTAAAACAGCCGTGTAAGCTCTGTGAATAAATCAGCATTAGAAAATAGTATTTATTTCCAGAAATATAAAGCAAGTATCGATTCGAGTTTCTCGCATTTTTTAGCAATTTTCAAGGCTCACATTCATATGTACAGTCAATTCCCGCACATATTTTTCGACAGATTAAGATTTAATTAGTTTCCAACGATGTCTAAAAGCTTTAGGTTATGTACGAAATCCTTGGAGCTGTTCTCAGTACAGTTGGCTCTATTTAAACGAACACAGATTTTGGTCCGACCTTGAACTAACAAGTCAGCAGCAGTATACACTGATAGTTAGGAGCCACTACAATAAATAAATTCCGGAATGTCATATAATATATGGTAGTTAAAAGACTGTTCTCCCATAAGTCAGTAGACATATACCATCTGATAAAATTTGGACCCGGAGAGCCAAAAAAAGTAAATTTTCACGTATTTTATTACAAACATTTATTATTGACTTCGAAATAAGCTTCTTCTAAGTCAATATCAGCATGTCAAAGTTTAAGCCAATTTTCCATACCCTTGCTATAATCCTCGTCTGTGATGGTGTTCAGTGCTTTGAGCGAATTTTGATTTCGGCTCATTTTTAGAGCGCCATTCGCTAGATATTGGCCATCAGATTCATATGTAGGCCCACGTCTCGTCACCAGTGATGTGTGATATGTTTGACGAATGTAGGGTACTCAGAATAGGTAGTTGTCGAAAATCCATTTTGCGAACTCTGCTCGACAACGTTCTGTAAAAAGTTTTGAGACGAATTTATCATGGACATGTTACATGCTCAAAACATTAACCAGAATGTGTTAAGTCAATTCACAAGACACATTGAGATCTTTTGCAATATCTCTGTTGCCCACACAACGATTTTTAAGCACGAATGCTTTGACTTTTGTGGTGTTATTAACAGAGATGCATAGACAATATGATTCAAGTTTTCGATGACTCTCCAAAACAATTTTGCAACATTTTCAATGATCCTGCAGCCGCGATCCCATTGGAATAATTGATATTTTTTCTTCATGGTAAAAATTTGTTGACAAACTTTCCGCCTCGTATGAAACAAACAGCTGCCAAGCAAACACTATTTAATTGACATATGAAAATATGGAAGCTTTATCGAAACATAAAAAAGGTTGTACCAGGTAGGTAGGTAGGTAGGAGTGCAGCCCTGTTGTCTATCGGGCTCAATTAGCACTTGATGAGCCATTTTGATACACTATTCGTAGAACCTCCTGTATCTGCTATTACGTTTCACCTTCTCTCTCAAACCATTTTGAGATTTCTTGCGATTGAGATTGGTGCTTGATGGATTAAAAGTGTTTTGTGTCTGATCTGCGCTAGAGCTGGGCATTCACAGTGAAAGGAAAATTGTTTCCTTGTTCCCTGCTGCTCCGCAGCCTCGGCAGATGTCGTTGTAGGGCATACCCATTTTGAGCGCATGTTCCCCAAATGGCCAGTGCCCTTTTGTGGTAGCTGTTACTCTGTAGATACTTTTTCTTGACCTTTTTAATAGGTCCTTGGTTCTTTTCCTGTCCTAAGTTGGCCATAATTGTTTAGTTATGATGCATTTAGAAATGTTTTTCCACCTGTTATTTGCAAGTTGTTGAAATTGTATATTGATCTCTCTTTTGATCGATCCTAGCGGGCTTGGTATTAGCTCCGCCTCGGATTCGTTGAGGAAAGTTCCTGCTTTTGCCAACTCGTCTGCTTTTTTGTTACCGAAAATGTTCCTGTGACAGGGAATCCAGATCAAGTCTAGTTGGAGCGTTGTACCAATCTAGGAGTAAACTTTTTTTTATTTAGTTTTCGCTCAAGGTTTAAATGGATTCGGGCCAAATTTGATCATTAGTATACAATTACTGACCGAACGTTTGCTCGAATCTACCTTGTGAGATGAAGAAAAGCATATTTTTTGGCATATTCAGATAGAAACAGATGTCGAGAATATGCATTCAAATGTTCGTATTGTAATATATTAAATTACTAAAGCCGATAGGTGGAACGGTGTCAAGCCCGCTGGTCCGCCGCGCCCTGGTCACACATCTGTCTACGTTAGTATTCCCTTTCAGTACCCATAATCAATAAAATATAGATCAAAGCTTAAGAATTCCACAGTAGCAGCAACTGACTCAACAATGACCACCTTTATCATTACCCCCATGATGAATCTCTAAGATATCTACAATTAATCTGGCATTTATTCATACGCGTATAAGTACTCTAAGTAGACATTATTATTCATTTAATCTCGACTGAAGGAATGATATGTTCTAGAAGTATATTTCCAGCAAAAGTAACAATTTCTCGGGGTACAAGGCTGCCACTTCCATGTAAACACAAAACACCAATCCAGCTCAACGTTAAGCATGGAAAATAATAGCCATGCCATAGTACTGTCAAATCGCTTTCGAGTGGATTTCACATTCGAATTCGAATAATTTGATGCACCGTTATATGGTACATGCGAGCGCTTGCAGAATTCCCGATTAAATCGCCAAGCGCCAGAGCAATTCAAGTAGTGCCAGTTGCAAATGGTCAGCAATTAAATGACGAAAATTGAGACGGTGTATGCAAAATAGCGATTTGTGAACTGCAGCACGAAATGCGAAATGCGAACTACAAAATGCGAAACATGGCTAAGCGCACGAAGTAGAAAAACAATTGTCGTTGAATGCCAAAGACAAAGCATTTGTCGTCATGACAATGCCCCTTCGGTGTAGAGTGGCAAATAATGAGTGCATTTGTATGTGAGTCTGTGTATTTATGGTAGTGCGTGAGTACGAGCATGCATGGCTGTGTATTAGAGTGGGTCAAAAAAAATACGAATATTTTTTTCGTTTGATGTTTGACGAAGAATATCTCATTAATAACATTTATCTGAGTGTAAAAATTATAGGAAGAGGATCTTGTCATTAATAATTAAGAGCTGTTACTTCGAAAGATTTTCTTAGATTTGTCGAAAAATTTACTTTTCAAAGCACAAATCGAAAAAAAAAACAAATTTACACACCCTAGTGAATATGTGTGTGCCAGTAACAACTGTTCTGTTGTTTTACTGTCTTAAGCGAATGCATGGTAACGCTCTGCAACTTCACTGCCACAAACATGTATACATGCATTCATATACTAACACGTGTGTGTGTGTGTGCGTCTTTCTTTTAATGAGCATTTTTGTGCACTCCAATCGACTGCAGCGGAATGCTCCATCGCATTCAAATGCCAAAAGCAATAGACAAACTGGTCGAAGTGCTGCGCACTTTAACAAAAACAATGACAACAAGGAGAAAACAACAACAAAAACAACAACAACAACAAAAACAACCAGAACAATAATAACAACAAACACAGCAAAAACAATGACAACAAGGAAAACAACAACAACAACAATAAAAACAAACACAACAACAACTATAATAACAAAAACAACAACAATAATAAGAACAACAAGAACAAAAACAACAACAGCAGGAACAACAAAAACAACCACAAGAACAAAAACAACAGCAAGAACAACCAGAGAATGTCGTCTTCATTGCTGGCGTCCACCAAGCTTAGCGCTGTCTGTGCTGTGCTCCGCTGCCGTCATGTGTGACACCTTGCGGTGCTTGCATTCGATGCGGATGCGCAATGAAATCAAGTCCTCTTCCTAATACGATTATCTCCATCGTTACACCGAACGGTGTGCGGTCGAGTAAATTAATATGTATGGCAGTGCATTGGCCATGTGTGTGTGTGTGTAGAAGTGGGCGAGTGGCTGTTCCACTCAGGCGTACGGCATGGAGAACACGTATAAACAGCAGCAGCTCAATGCGCCCTTTTGCTTCATTGTGTTGGTGAACGCTTGAGTTTGTGTGTGAGTATTTGTATGGAGTGCTTATGACCGTTCGAATGGTCGCATTTAGAGCAGTTGATTATCGTTGATATTTGGAAATGTCCGCAATTGTTGCGTAAACGCATATGTGTGTGTGTGTGTGTGTTGTGCATTGACCGTACAAGTCAGTGGCTCTTGGACGACTTGGTAACTGCACTACAGATATTAATGGATACGTTGTCAATGTTGCTGCAAATACCGTCATGCGAAACACTTTTGCCACCGGTTTCATACCATATATGTATATGTACATGCACTCATACATTTATACACATTGATATACATATATGGCAGATAAACACGCGGTGACCTTTTGCAGTTGAACCTAGTGCGATACCGTTTGATCGTATGTACATACATTTGTAACTGCACATACTGTGTATGTATGTGTGTTGACTTAAAAATGCTCAAGAAATGTAATGAAATTTTAAATGCAAGTTTTTGAACCCTTTACAGCTGCTTTTCGATTTTCAGTAGTCAGCTTAAGGTCTTTAAAACAAAGTGGATTTAAGGAACCTTAGATTCAGCTTTCTCAGGAGCATGGCCATTATGTTATATAATTTACGATACTCAACATAAAATAAAGTTGTCTATACACTGGAAGCTCAGTTATATTAAAGAAGCATGAGAAGATTCCTAATTATACTCTCGCAACAAAGTTGCTAAGGAGAGTATTATAGTTTTGTCACATAACGGTTGTTTGTAAGTCCTAAAACTAAAAGAGTCAGATATAGGGTTACATATACCAAAGTGATCAGGGTGACGAGCAGAGTTGAAATCCGGATGTCTGTCTGTTCGTCCGTCTGTCTGCGCAAGCTGTAACTTGAGTAAAAATTGAGATATCACGATGAAACTTGTTACACGTATTTCTTGGCTCCATAAGAAGGTTAGGTTCGAAGATGGGCAAAATCGGCCAACTGCCACGCCCACAAAATAGCGAAAGCCGCAAACCTATAAAGTGTCATAACTAAGCCATAAGTAAAGATATTAAAGTGAAGTTTGGCACAAAGGATCGCATTAGGGAGGGGCATATTTGGACGTAATTTTTTTGGAAAAGTGGGCGTGGCCCCGCCCCTACTAAGTTTTTTGTACATATCTCGGAAACTACTATAGCTATGTCAACCAAACTCTATAGAGTCGTTTCCTTCAGGCATTTCCATATACAGTTCAAAAATTTAAGAAATCGGATAATAACCACGCCCACCTCCCATACAAAGGTTATGTTGAAAATCACTAAAAGTGTGTGAACCGACTAACAAAAAACGTCAGAAACACTAAATTTTACGGAAGAAATGGCAGAAGGAAGTTGCACCCAGGCTTTTTTTAAAAATTGAAAATGGGCTTGGCGTCGCCAACTTATGGACCAAAAATCATATCTCAGGAACTACTAATCTAATTAATTTTACAGCAAAATAAAAAAAAAATATGTAAATGACGGAAAATGAAATCACAATTATCACTTTATCATGCGAGAGTATAAAATGTTCGGTGACACCCGAACTTAGCCCTTCCTTACTTGTTTTTCCTTCGCGACGTGACGACCCAGTGCAATTTCTTGCCAAACACACTTCAAAACATCAAAACAAAAAAAGCTTTAACTCGTATACTGCAGAGTGTTTGCAGATTGTAGCATTGGACAATAATCCATGCCAAATTTCGTAAAGATCTCTTATCTAATAAAAAAAGTTTTCCAAATAAAGCCTCGATTTTGATCGATCAGTTTGTATGACAACTGTGTGCTATAGTGGTCCTAAATCTAAATGTTTGCCAAATTTCAGATCGATATCTCAAAAACTGAGGGTCTAGTTCGCTTATATACATAAATACAGATGAACAGGCATGGCTAACTCGACCCAGCTCGTCACTCTGATCATTTATATGTACTAGTATATGGTACTTTATACGGTCGCCGACGTTTCCTTCTAGGTGTTATGAACATGAAAGATACTTTAGAGAGCATAAATACATCAATACATTGTGGAGAGAGTTAGGATGATATCATTTGCCTTACATTGTTGTAGAAGAGCTATAGGGAAAAGGTTAGGAATCTGACCAAAGGTGGTAAGTGTTCTATGGTGTTACAGTCAGGTGGAGGGCTCTCGTATAGGCTAAACTTGCTAAAACGCTTGAATGTGTTCAAAGAGTGGCACCAACAGTAGCACCTAAGGCCATTTCAAACTTAGCACACGAGGAGATTGGCGGCAGGTGCATTGCTGCGAAGAGCGCTCTAAGGCTCAGGGAAATTTATTGAATATTTACTTTTAATTAGATATTTTTTATGCGGCAAATTATCAACCAGTGAATCGAACTATGCTTTCTCACCATACATTAAAGTTGAATAAGGAAATTTGTATCTTGATATCTCCCGCAAAACTAATACGACTTAAACGATTTTTCCAGTCCTTTTCACTTTTCATAAGCACTTTTTGGGATCGCATTTAGCTTCTTCAGCGAATTTTGTTTTATCACTTCGATTAACTGAAAACGGGTTCCACGGAGTGGCAATTTCAATTTAGGGAACAAGAAAAAATCATATGTGGTGAATACGGTGGTTAATCGATGATGTTCATTTCGTTTTTGGTTTTAAATTCGGTCAGAATCGTTGCTCAATGCGATGTGCATTATCATCGTGTAAAATCGCTGCATTTTTCTTCCACGATTTCGGCCGTTTTCAACGGATGTTCTCACGCGAATGCCTCAATACGCCCAAATTGAACACCTTATTGACCGACTGACCCTACGGAACAAATTCAATATACACCAAACCACGAATATCGAAAAAACAATGAGCATCACCTTGGTTTTTGTGCGGCTTTGGCATGTTTTTTTTTTGGTTTCGGCTCATTTTTTTCATGTCAAACTCATGAACCCATTTCCCATCGGCAGTTTTAATGCTCTCTATGAATGTGGGATCGGAATTCGCACGATCAAGCATGACCAAAGATACCTTTTTATCGTACACTTTTAGAAAAAGAATTCAGCTTTAATAGGATAAGTTGAGCATGAACACGTTTCATATCCAAACTATTCACCAAAATAATTCGAAGAGAGAGATTTCGAGCTCTCCTGCCATCCCTCTAACGCTTGCCTGACGATTTTCAAGCACTAAGTCCTTCGCTTTTTTAATATTTTTAACAGTTGAAATGGTCGAAGGGCGTCCAGAATGTGGCATGTCTTCAACGAACTCTGAACCGTCTTTGAAGGTGTTGTACCAGCCGTAAGTTTATGGTCTTGATAAAACTGAATCACCGTGTTCCGAAATTTGGTTAGAAATACAAATTTAGTTAGAAATACAAAAATTATGATACATTCTTAATTTGATATTTTTATCCATAGTAAAAATCGGAACGAGGTGTATCGATTTAAGCAGCTGCTGTAAACAAACTGGTTGACAGATCGCGCTCATATTTGTCATAGTCATTAAGAACAGTTCTACCAATTTGGCAAAGTAAATTTGTTTAAAATATCATTTATCTCGGGAATTTAAATTACAATCATGGATCATGATTGGATTTGCTCTTCCCAAGTACCGCACATTTGCTTATTAACACCAACAAACTGGCTTATTAAAAACGATGAGATGATTTAATGCTTGTGGTTTACTTAACTAGCATATCAAAAACACATAAGCCCACTCAGTCGGTCATATGTATTTTGACCTTCACAATTATGCAATATTCATATGTGTACATAGCGACATGAAAAACAACACACCTTCTTTCTTAAATTGTGGCAAAATTGTAATCCCCATCACTTCATTTTTATTTTATTTTCTGTTTTAGGTAATTTGAGCTTTCGTTCCTCGTTTTACATAAAGTATTGAGTTCCATAAAAGCTTCTTGAAAAGCTGAAAAGTATTTTCCTTTCTTATTCGTAAAACATAAAGACAGCGAAATACAAGAAATTCATAGAAACAAAAAAATAATGAATCTTAATCTGCAAACAAGAAGAAAAAATGTTGACTAAGGTAGCACCGAAGCAATAATACCCTACACAAAAAGAAAATATTTTTTAGAGAAACTTGATTTTTAGCAGTCAGTTTGAATGACAGCTATATGCTATAGGGATCCGATCTAGACAATTTTTTGGCAGATTATATCATTGTCTTAGACAATAACCTATGCCAAATTTCTTGAAGATATCTTATAAAATGAAACAGTTCTCCATACAAATACTTAAAACCGATTGTTCATTTTGTATGGCAGCTATATGCTATAGCGGTCCGATATCAGCGGCTCCGACAAATGAGCACATACTTGAGTAGAAAGGGCCGTGTGCAAAAGTTCAGGTCGATATCTCAAAACCAGAAGGCCTAGTTTGCGTATATGATATAAGAATGCGCACATATTGACAGACAGACCGACAGACGTACTTTTCTGGGTCGACTCAGCCCGTCTTGCTGATCATTTACATATGCTACATTTTATAGGATCTCCGAGGTATCCTTCAGGGTGTTACAAGCTTTTTTTAGCCTGTTCAGGGTATAAACAAATATGTTCGATTTTGACATATACATATATTTACACCAGTCTAGACTTTAAGCCAAAAGCCATTTAATTTCGAGCAAAAAAAGCAAAAAAGCCGCATAATTATGCCACGTACACATATGAATGAATCTGCACATACCCTCAACGACAAAAGTATGTGAACGTGCCCGAAGCGTGTAAATTTTCATTTCTATACTTACAAAAACAAAAAAAATATATACATATGTAGAACGCTGCCCTCGTTACATATGGCTGTCTGTGTTTTTATCTGCTCGACTCGGCGTGTAGCAAAGTGAAAATTTCACCAATAAACCGCAAGTAAATCCTTACAGGTTCCCGTTAATGGCTTATAAAGTAATTAAACGTGCACACAGTGCGAATATTGCAGCCGACAAGGATCGATTTCTGCAGCGGCAACTCTGCCGCCAACAGTTGTCTATTGCACGCTGCATGCTGCAGGCATCGGAACTGAATTTGGCGACCGTAGGGCGGAGAGCAAGGAGAGCGAGAGAGTGTAGCGACCTCTGCCGTCGTACATGTCTGTTGTGTGGTTGAGTTTATCTGCCTGAAAAGTTTGCGAAAATTGGCAATTATGAATGCAAATTGCGATTTAATAAATTGGGCGCTAACCCCCCTCCCCACCTCACTTTCGCGTGATAACGCCGGCACGCCGACATAGTGCACTATCTGCGAGCGTGGCACGCAATGTTTTCTCAGAGTGCACACATTGTAGCGGCAGTCGATATATATGTACATATATGTATGTAGTTTGTGTGTGTATATATTATTGTTGGTATATGTGTGTGTGCCTGGGTATTTAAGCATTCCGCTGGCCGCAACATCAGCTCGGTGTGCCTTCTTCGCCGTGCTCACCACAAGATACGTTGCATATTTTCGCAACTTAGCGCCGTGTAAACACGAAGCATGCAATCGCGAGCTATGTCCATAAATATGCCTTTACATATATTTACACATGAATGTACAGTATTGGGGAAAAGTGTAGTAGCGTCATATGTCTGATTGTTACTAGTTAGTGTGGTACGATGCATATCCAGCGAACAAACCGCAACGGGGAAATTGAAGTTGAAAAATTGGGACCTCGAAGCGAAATAAATGGGTCTGGTAGTGAACGTGGCCAAGACGAAATATCTACTGTCATCAAACAAACAGTCATCGCACTCGTGACTTGGCTCCCACGTCACTATTGGCTGTCATAACTTCGAAGTCGTAGATAATCTCGTCGATCTTGGAATCAGCATTAACATCAACAACAACGTCAGCCTCGAAATCTAACCTAGAATAACTCATGCCAACAGGTGCTACTTTGGACTGGATAGGCAATTAAGAAGCAAAGTCATGTCTCGATAAACAAAGACCAAATTCTACAAGTCACTCATCTATATGGTGCAGAAGAACGGACGATTACTACATCTAATGAATCGGCGTTACGAGTTCTCGAGAGAAAAGTTCTGGTGAATATTTAAGGCTTACGGTCCTTTGGACACTGGCAACGACGAATACCGCATTCGATGGAACAATGAGCTGTACGAGACATAGTTCAGAGAATTAAGAGACATCGGCTACGCTGGTTAGGTACTGTGGTTCGAATGGATGAAGACACCCCTCTAAGAGTATTCGACGCAATACCCCCTGGGGAAAGCAGAGGACGAGGAAGAGACCGGGTGGAGAAGGACCTGGCAACACTTGGAATCTCCAATTTGCGGCAAACAGTGAAAAATAAGATCAACTGGCACGCTGTTTTAAGCTCGGCTGTAACCGCATTAGCGGTGTCTATGCCAATAAAGAAGAAGAAGAAGATCGATTTCAAAGTTGCTGAGATTACTGTAACAAAACTCATCACTACAGACCTAAGACCACAATAAATCAATTGAACTAAAAATCCACTAGCCACGCCTGCAACATTTCCAAAGCGAAGGTAAAAACCTTTGCAACTTCGCGCTTTTCTTCGACTCAATACTGTGAAGCAAATAGCTGTAGGTGTGTGTTTATACATATGCCATGCTATGCACTTAAGTGGCAGCGATTGCTTCTACTATGTAGTCAATTGCTCGTCCATCGCTTGGCTGACGTCGGCACTAAAGTTTAGCGGCGCCGTAAAGCGGTTAGCTGGAATATTCATTTGCCTGAGCACATCCGACCGAGAGGGGAGGAGCAGCTGTGGAAATGAGCGCATAAAGACAGCTATGCGGGGTGGAGGGGGGTATCACGTGAAATTTCTTTGAATATTTCGCCTCAGCGCGCAATCAAATGCCCGTGCAACGGCATATCTGCCATAGTTACTTCCTGTTGCAACGCACATAACTCACACACACTCGCACTTCTTCAATTCCACCTCCCCCCAAAAAAAACCGGAGGGTATTCGAGATATTCGCCATAATATGCAGTCAACTATGTATGCTGTAGTTTCATAAGTTCAGCGAAGCTCGTCAAGTGTATGGTGGTTCGGCTCGTCTCTAATGGAAGTGTGTTATGTTGCACTCGTGAAGGCATCCACAGATTTCATGCATGCGTGTGTGTGTGTGCGCACTTATTTGCATTAGCGCATGCCCGCATATAGTCATATACTATATATCTCAGATATGCATTGATCATAATTGCTGCGCTTGCTTTTGAATGACTGGCATCGCTTCGCTAAAGCAAAGCAACTGATGAACTCTTTCTTCTTGCTTCATATCGACCAGTTAACCGTGCAAATAGTAGATCTTTGCTGCTTCTAGTGGCTATCGAGAAACTGTTGTAGTATTCATAAGGGTCGCATGCGTAATAAGGCTCGGCTGTAATGGTTCCGGTTTGAAGGTTTATGAAGAGTTTTCTTATAAATGCTTTGGAGAATTCAATAGCAAGTTGCCATCTTTCTGTGTGATGTAGAGTGGCTCGCTTTAGTGCCTGCTGGTTATTACTCAATGACCTTCGGTCTTCACGGCTTGAAACGCTTCTAACGTCCATCTGAGCTCGTATTTGACAGAGACTATGTTTGGGAATCAAGTTTTCTGTTTTGGGTGAACCCTGCGGTGTTCACCGTCATCTGAGTATGCGGTGTGACATCCTACTGAAATGGCTGCGTGGTTAATACCGCGACTGTTTCCGCCTCGTTAAATCCCTAGTAAACCTCAGAGTACGTTGCTTTTTCACCATCGTTAAGTAGATGTGGCTAGTGTAAGTTAAGAGGAATCGCTCTTTGCGCTGCTCGCCTCACATTGCCCCATATGCCTTGCCCTTTTAACAGAGATAACTTTGGGACTATAAAGAGCGACTACGTTGCTTATCTAACCTAACCTTTTCCTTAGTTCATCTTTTAGAGCGATAAAAAATTGGGTTCTTTGTTACTGCATCCGTTTTCTGTTACTAAATTGACGTGACCGCAACCAGCGTAGAATCTCAGCTCTGGACATTACGGTTTATGCTGTGGTTTACCGGATTCTGTTGAGGATAAATAGCAGCGAAGACGGTGAAATCGGACATGTCTAAGGGGCCGAGTTCAGAGACCTCAAAAGATATGCGGAATAAGAGTTTGTGAATTGTATATGGACGTTTCGAAGTAAAAACTTATTCCTATAACCCATTCCTATTCGGAACCATAACTGTTCTTCAGCTACCTGAAATATTAGTTCTGCGAAGTTGATCTGGATTAGAGCAGTTTCTCTGTTTTCTCGATGGGCAGTATGCTACCCCCGAGCGTTTTTCTGGCCTAAAAACTTGTCATGGACAGTAATTAGACATTCGGTTAGGCAATTAGTCCCGTCAGTATCGTGTTCCACCTCTAGCGTAAGAAGCTCGACCAAACTTCAGGCCAATAAATAATTTCCAACAAAAACTAGCAAGTATCTTTTTAACGAGCGCCAGTCTCTAAAAACGGAGTTTGAAAACGTTTACCATTTTAAAGAATTTAAAGCGCTTGGACGTTGTCATTTTTTTGACATACATCTGCGCTTCTTAGTATACATATTTGCAAACGGCCTACCTCATATGATGTTCAAGAATATTTAAGTAACCTTCAACTCCTACAATTTAATATGCTACAAATTTAAGATCGTATCTGTAGTTGTGCCTCTCATTAAAGCCACCAACTGAAGAAGATAATTAATGCGTTGGATAACCTCAATAAGTTCAAGCACGTCACTTGCAAAACAAAAGTTTGCAAAAACAAAAAAAACAGAAACGAAAAAACCAATTGAAAAGCGACAATCGTTCAGCCACTTCAGTGCTTGCATCTAATCCGAAGCAGATTTTGTGACTGAGAGCAGCGTTTACACCCAGAAACGCTCGGCGACACGAATTCCGTTGAAGGTCTTTTCACGTGTATGATGTTCGCAGTTGCATCGAAATACATATTCAACGAACAAAGTGTAGCAACATGTTGCTGCAACATTGTAGCCACCTATCTATGTAGTGGTGTGGAACTTGTTTGTGAGTTTGCGCATGTATGATCACGTGTTTAGCGTAGAATAACTGTTAGTTGATTGAAAGGTGGACATTTTTCAAGGAAAATAATATACAGTTATATGTAGATATACAATTACATATGTAGATGTATGAAGATTTTTAAGTAAGACAGCAATTAATCTCTGATTTACGTGTTTTATTGCAATTTAATTACTTGGGGTCAGGGCATAGAGTTAACTTTTAGTATTTTGTCTTCATTAAACGCTCGCCTTACCGCTAAAGGTGTTAGAAAAACCGAAGATGCGCCTAAAGGTGTGCTATGCACATACATGTCAGTGTATGTAGTGTACGTAATGTATGCACTGGTGTGAGTGTACAGTTATTATTCTCGGGTAGAATTTGAAAAAAAAAAATCTAAGAAACCAATTAATTAAATTGTACCAGCATTATTATTATGTTAATATAACAGGTGGGGTTCTAAGGAAACAATTTTTTTTTTAATCACAATGACGTTTTCATTACTAAATATATGACAAAAAGTTGAATATGTAATGAAAACGTGTTTTCTTTTAACGCTCTCTAATATATTAGTAAACCCCTGCCGATTAAAAAATATGAATTTCTTAAAAAAGCTTCTCAAAATGCCTTATTGTTATAATGAAAGCAACAAGTTGAATTATGTATGTAAATTTGACTTTCACTAAAGAATGTTAATTAACAGGACGCTGTTAGTGGATTTTAATTAACATTCTCTCCTAGCATTTTCACAGCTCATATTTATGTAATTTGCATTACTGTTACCATTTCGGTCACTATTTCTCACCCGATTGTTTAGCTATTTCTATTATTAACATACATAAGACGGCTTATGTGAAAAGTACAACAATTCCTAAGCACAGTTGTCACAAAAATTGCCATCTAATATTTAGTTAGCAGATCTCCTAATACATACGGTTATATTTGTTAGGCTTAAAGCAAATCCCTTCCCTTTTACAAATTTCTTTAGATGAAAGACCAAATGTTTCGCCTTTTGTGTGATACATTTTCTACAACAAGTGAAGGAGGATGAAGCCATGTGAGGAAGTTCAGGCAAGTGAGGAAAGTTCTCTGGGCGCAATTCACTTGGGAGTGGCCAGAAACGATTATATTACATATGTCTCAAGCAGCTCAAGACTTCCGGTGCTAGACCAAGTATCCTCTGGGTAGCCTAACAACATCCGTTTGAAGGCGAAATATCCCCTCCACGGAGTTGTGCGCTGGGTTTGGGACCAGCCACGTAAAAAACGCCCCCCAATGAAAAATTTCCAACAGCCTTGGATGAGAGGACCCCTCTTTTGATGACGATCAGGAATTAGGATGACGAATAAAGGCATGCACCTCGAATATCCGGTTTTTAATTGGGAAAGTGCCGCTGCCCAGCTGGTTGATGTCCTCGTAAGAGTAATAGCTGACATCTGCGACGTCTAAGAAGTGCAATGGACGGTACAAGGACTGAGACGAATACATCCTTGTGGCATTTACTACAATGGCTATATAAAGGAGCGCGAATTCGGTGTGAGATTCGTGGTGGAAGAAAGACTCAATCGTTGAGTCCTGGCATTCACTCCGGTGGATGAACGTTTAGCCAAAACCCACATCAAAGCGAAGTTCTTGAACATATCGCTGATTTGCGCCGACGCCCCGACGGAAAGAAGGACGATGTGACCAAAGATGTCTTCTATCAGCGCTTAGAGCGCACCTATGAGAGCTGCCCCCTACACGATATCAACATCGTGCTTTGTGACTTTAACGCCAGGGTGAGCAAAGAAGGTATCTTTGGCACAACACTTTGAAAATTCCACCTTCGTGATTTCTAAACGGGTTGAGGCTGATCGAAAGCTTTTTCCTTTGACGAGGTATCTTCAAAAAACTTGGCTTGGATTTTTGGGAATAGTACAAGCTCCGAAGGAATTGTTCACATCGGATGACTATAATAGACAGTGAAGGTCGAGCAGTCATCGACTACATGCAAATCGTGCTCTGTTAATAACAATGACATCGTAAAAGTCAAAAACAAAGATTGCTTGCAAGTCCACTTCTTGGCATCAGCAGATAGGAGATCTTATGGTTCGTCTCAACATATTTTCGTTAAGGTTTTGGGTATAAGGCGTGTCAATGCTAGATTCGTACCAAAAGACCTAAATATTTTGCAACAACGACGTCGAGTGGAGCAAAAAGGATGCTTAACAAAGTAAATGAAAATCCTACATTCATCAAACGGATCTTTATCGTCAAAACTGTCCAACAATCTACCGATTGGTGCTTCAAAAAAGAGCCGAGACCAAGAGAAACCTAAATTCGCTGAAGGCACTGAAAGTCATCCCATTAAAAGCTTATAGCAAATGTATGAAAATTGAGACTCAGCGTTGGCTCAGGAGCCTACTTAGAAGGCGGTAAAACGATTCGTACTAAAAATTGTGAAAATGTAGAGTTTTTGTCAGTGAGGTCTAGAAAACTCAAAATCAACACCCAGCTTAAGAATATTAACCGAAATTTTTGAGTCTACGTTCCAAAGTGTGTTCAACCTCAAATACTATAAGAAATAACTGCTGCTTAGCCGGAGCACTCGCATCCTTCTAGGTTTTTCACAACGTACCCCATCAACCGCAATACAAGTTTGACACTCCATTCAAATTAGTTCATCGCTCATGCAGCTCCACCCGCACATCAACGCACACACCCATACACATGCACTGCGAAAGCTTGCATTTAAGCGGCGCACTTGGGTCTAGGTTAGCAGTGGCATTTGCAGCCGTTACAGTAACACCAATAACAATTGCCATAACATCGCAAATAAGCCGAGGACAACCGTGCGCAGAATGAGAATAAAAAGTGTAATAGCAACAACAAACAAACAACAGATTAACACATCCTATGCAGGTGCATGCATTCATGCAAAGCAGTGAACAGTGGAACGATTCCAGCAACACACAGAACTTTTTTGGTAAATTTTTTATTTTATTTATTATTTCGAAAATCTTTTCAAAGTTTTTAATAACTTTCATATCGGAATAAGCAGATATTGAAGTCACGAAAAACTTTCAGAATTTTAACACATGTTCTCCTTGATGTGGACATCCTACTTTTTTGTACGTTTCTGCCCAGAATTCACGAAGAAGGTCAATGGGAATCAGATGTTCTCAGTTTAGCAAGTTGAACTTCTGCTAGTTTTCCACCTTCCACTGTCGCTGAATCACCTATAACTGGTGAACCTCTTCATGCCTGGCTTATGTTCCAAAATTTTTACAGTTACCGTTAAAATTTGAAAACAAAACTTTTACAGGAGCGGATTTAAATCCATAAGTTGTCAACTGAGCCGGTAAAAACATTCGAAAAGAACGAAATTCTGCATCCATATAAGTCAGTTTTGATAACTTTATCAAAACCAGTTTTAGCTTTTTTAAATTTTTCTATAAATATATATCAGTTTTTTAAATGATTCTGCTATATTCTGCCATAAAAATCAGCATTTTCAAGTAGTTGCCTATCTCAACTAACATCTCCATTTATTTCTCTTAAATCTTCTGCAATATCTTATCTCAGACAATTCTAGTATCTTAAAGACGACTGCAGAAAGTTTTAGATCTTAAACAAAGTAAATGCTCTTTATATAAACCTCGTTCTGAGATTTGAAAGTTCTTTTTAATGAGTCCGATCACTACCTTTACTCGTAACGCGTTCCTTCACAAGCCATAATCGACTGTTTCCAAACTCTATACGTCTCTCTGCCAGTTTCGTAGACTTTGATTGATCTTTTAGTTTTTCAAGCTATCTTTTAGATTTAGTAAACGTAAGATTGTTTCTTGTAGAGAAGATTCTTTCTTTTTCACTCTTAGAAATATAGGAATTTTATTATAGGATTGACCTTAAACTTCCTAAGCGATTTTGGCTTCCTTTCCCAAATACTTTACTCTCTTATATCAACGAAAAATTACAAAGATCAACATTGCTGCTCAGAACATTTTGTCATACGAAAACTACTTGTGTTGGTTACAGTAATTTAAAATATTCAATTCGGCCGAAAAAAATGGCATTAAACCGCGAACATTTTCGATTTTTGATTTTTTACAACTTTTGATGTGAACTAACTCAGCAACAATGCATCGATAAACTTAATTCAATATCTGCCGATGCAGCTCCATCAAGGAACACTGTCTATCGATGGTATGGTGAATTCAATCGAGGTCGTAGATCACTTCAGCACGAATTTCGGCAAGACCGTTCAAAATTAGTGATTGTTTGGGAAACTATTGATGCTGTGCGTAAACTGCTATTGGAAAATCGTCATATGACCTATCGTGAGATAGAGACAGTTACAGTCATTGGTAAGACTAGCATCCATTCAATATTGCATGCATATTTGACTGTAAAAAAATTATGCACGTTGAATCCAACACATTTTGTCAATCGGTAAAAAGAAAGGCTCGTTTCGATGGGTCGAGAGAAATGTTAATAAATACGATAACGGTGCTTCGAAACTGGTAATGAATCGGCAGTTTACGTGCATGCGCCGGAAATAACAGCAGTCGTCGAGACGGGTTTTCCGGATGAGCGGAAACTAACAGAAGTTGTTCGCGCATGAAATACTTTCAGCAAATGGTTGCCTGTTTTTTTTGCAATAACTGGACAAGTCGCAAACATACCACCAGAAAACTCAGAACAGTAAATACTGATGGACAAACAATAATTTTTGTGCCAATTTTTTTTAAAGACTTTTGAAAACCAACCGTCGAATACGGATCACTCTTTACCACGATAATGCGACCTCTCACACAACGACTGAAGCAACTTCAGTTTTGAGCACGCAAAACAACGATTTGATAGGTCAACCTCCGTATAGTCTTGACTTGGCACTAAAATACTTCTTTTTATTCCCGTACGATAAAAATTAAACTGAGAAGTCAACGTTTTTTGGCTGCTGTAGAAGCGGTTTTTGCCTTCCGCAACGCAAATTTTGGATATGTCTCAATCAGAGTGCCAAAAGTGCTTCAAAAACTTTGTCAAACGTTTATAAAAGTGTATAGATCTCGATGGACAACATTTTGAAAACCATTAAAGCGATTTTCGAACATTAATATTTGTTTTTGTGTTCTCTAATAGCGAAATATGAAAGGAAACCTACGGGAACTATAGTTTGTACTGTCATTGTCTCGCTGCTATCAAAACACATTTTGTAAAGATTTTTTTAAACACATTCTGTTTTACTAAATTTTTCACATTTTTGGTAAGTATATATGTATAAAAACGTAGTATATCTACTTACATATATATATACATATCTAAACTTCCTTAAAAATTTCTGCTTGCGCGCTTTTAACTCGCGGCGCTTTACCTGCGCACCATTCAACTGCGCTCAGCACAGTTAAAAATGCTACTGCATTTATTCAGCTGTTTTGTTGTTGTTGTTACATTTCCCTTACAGCTTTTTTCTGAATCTTAAGTAGCACACCGAAAATCTAAATAATCTCACCGGTTATTTGAGAAATTTAACAAATTAATATCAACACTTTTAGTAAGCCATCATTATCCCGCCAACCCGCCCGCGCGCAGGCAAACACCAACAAAGTCAATGCATTACTTCGAAGCAGCTGGCATGTGCCAAAGGCGAAAAAGCAATAACAAAAAATCCCTAAGGCTACTTCGCTAACATTTTTATTTTTCATTCATCTTCTTCGTCGAGTCGTTCAACTGTGCGCCGCGCAGCGCAACCCCATCCCCCACCCCACTTCATCGCCACAGCGCTCTTCCGCCAGTCCGTTAGTCCGCTGTTCCGGCTTGCCAGCAGACGGGGGCGCGTGGTGGCTGTTGCTAGTTGGCACATTGGCCGCGTTGCTGTTGCTGTTGCTGGTGTTGTTTATGCCGCGTTAAGTTGTTGTTAGCATGGTTTTGCGTTGTTGTTGTTGTTGCTACTGTTGTTGTTACGATAGTCGCGGTTTAAGTGCAAATTCTCTCGACGGTCGTTTTTGTTTCAATCTCGTTGCTTTCGGTTTTGTTTCTGTTTCACTTTTTGTTATTGTCTTTGGTGCTTTTGTTACGTTGGCTGCTGTTCTTGTTATTGTTTTTGTTTATATTTTGCGTTTTAGATTTCATTCGCTCGGTTTTTGCCCGGTCTACTGCGCCACTTTCCACTCTTGAAAGGCAAAATATGTAATTCAAAGGCAGCAACGTAACCAACAAACAATCAGCAACCAGCTGCAACAACAACAACGGCAACCACACCTGCGTCTCATATACCGTACATTTTATAATGCGCGTGCATAGCTGCGCACACACACGTACGCACGCATATATAAATTTTTACTAACTGTAAAATGTGTGCGTGTGTTTTGGTGTGTGAGAGTACCGTTATGTATGTTTGGTATTCGTTAGGTAGCAGCTGTGGTAGTGACTTGCTGACACGCTTTGTTGTTGCGCCTTCTTCCCCACACTTTCTTTCTTTCACTTGCCATTCATTTTGTTATTGGTGTTACTGTGTGTGTGTGTGTTGTTCTTGTTGATTTTGTTATTGTTGTTGTAACCGTTAGTGGTAGCTGTTGGCTTTTAAGCTAAATGAAGTTAAAATCTCAACTAGAACAGTAGTCGGCGACTAACTGCATTTGAGCTGTTAAGTGCATTTGGCAAAAACATTTAAGAATCGACACTAACACAGCCACATGAGCGCACATATACACACTGGCGCACGCATATGTAGTACCCCCCTCACACACACACACTCGCACTGTTGCTCACGCATTATCTAAGAACTTTGGCACATCGTAACACCTACCAAAAACACACAAGCACACAAGCACACACACATGTTCATATTCATAACGCTGGCATGTGTGAGTGTATGCGCCCATAAGTATACCCCACAACTGCCAACAATGCAAGAGCATCTCTCCTAATGCGTCCTCTTATAAAAAAATAAGTCTTTAAAATTGCGCAACTTTTGCTTGTTTTCAGCTTTGGAAATTATTCTTTGGTTTTGCTACCTTGCGCACACATACACACAAACAAAGGTGCATATGTGCGGATATATGTATGTGTACGGTTGCAAAAGCCCCCATATATATGTGTGTGTGTTAATAACTTGACTCATTTAAATGCACTTACATACTCATTATATTTCCATAACAGCTTGGCATCTAAATTGAAAAAGAAGAAGAAAAAAATATGATAAATAAAAATATTAAATTAAGCACGAGAAATTGAAAACACTTAAAGCAAATTTATACTAATTTTTTAATATGGTTTTGATAAGAATTAACGGTTTCAACGAAGCTAGAATGACTTTCAAAAATAAAAAATAATAATAATAAATAAAAAAAGGGTTTTCATACAAGGGCTTCATTTTGAACGATCGTTTATATGCCAACTGTATGCTATAGTCGTTCGTTCTAAACAATTCCGTAGAGATTTTTCCTCTAACCTATAGGTTCAATGCTAGCTAGAGCTATTTGCTCCAACGCTCTTAAGAAAGTTCAATGTGAATGTTGAGAGTAATTATTTATGCTTTCTCTTTGATCTTGCAGACATAATTATAAAATAATACTCATAATAGGAAGACCATAAAATCATAATATTAAAACGTTGCCTACAACTAGGCCGCCTCATAAGGTGTATTTGCCTGGATGAAAAAAGTGTGAAACTAAACTCAGCCAGCACTGTTCTGACAAAAGTCCAAAAACTATCATGCACCACATAGTGACACTAACAGGTCTTAACTATGTCGCACCAATATGGTCGACTGAATGAAACGCAGACAAAGAAGCTGCAAACTTGTCAGAACGCTGCACTCCGGACTACGACAAGATGCCTTTTGATATCTCTCATCGAACACCTACATAGTGAGACACTTGTGCTCCCATTTAAGGAGGATAATAAACTCCTCTCCAAGCAGTTTCTGCGGACGCAACTAACTTCCAAAAGGTACTAACCGCCATACACAATGGAGCCATTAACACCTTCACCCAATCCCACTCAGTGAATGGCGTAAATGGAGTCAAACCACCACCCAATGCAGACGAAGTGCTCGAATTGCCGCGAGAAACGAGGGTGACAACATATGTCCAGCGTGCAGTGAGTCCCCCATGGCACTAGCCACCTCTTTGCATACCCTGCTAACCCTACTCATCTGACACCCTTCTCCGTTTGGTCAGACCGCGTCGAAACAGCACGTTTCCTGGGCCTACCGTTGGATGACGTCGATGGCATATTATCTAATTTCTGCCATCCTAAAAGAGCTTAGGTACCCGATATAACAATAACAACAACTAACTGGTCAATTGAAAAATACCCGCCCTGCCATAGTAAAAGATTTTTTTTTTGACAAAATTCGTTTTTCTTTTTTTCAACATAGTGCTCTTCAAAGGTGATGCGCCGATTATAGCGAACTTCCAACTTTTCGTACAATTCTTGTAGTACGATTTGTACTTTGATTCAAAATAGACCTCACTTACGGCGCTCACCGCTTTATTCGATAAAATTGTCTTCCCAGTGACCATTCTTTGGAGATCTGTGAATAGGAAATAGTCGCTGGGGGCGAGATCTGGGGAATATAGTGGATGCAAAGCACAATTCACGGATTTTTTTTATCATTTTCGCTGACTTTTGACACTTGCATTGTCTTCCTAAAACCGGACTTACTTCTACTTCAAATACTGCCGTTTTCCGATAATCGCTGTTGATGATCATTCATTCTACAAGGTAGTCAATAAAAATTATTCCAATCGCACCCCAATGTACAGGTATACAGACGCCACGACCTTGCCAGCCGACTTTTGGGCTTTTCAACACTTTATAGCGGGTTCATCGTGTGCAGTCCATTCAGATGACTGTCGATTAGACTTTCGAGTGAAGTGATGGAGCTACGTTTCAGCCATTGTCACATATCGACGCAAAAACTTGGGTTAATTACGCTTGAACATCTCCAAACACTGTTCTGAATCATCAACTCGTTGGACCCAAGAACAAAGCTGACAATCCTCATGGGCAAATACCCAGCATCTTCCAAGCAGAAGTGCTCGTCATCACCTCTTGTGCAGAAATCATACACAGCCATTTGCGGTAGCAGCCAAGCTGCATTGAAAGCAATTTCATCCTGCACAATAAAATTGGTAATGGTATGGGAATACATTAAGAAACTAAATAAAGGAAAGGAATAAATTTCGGCTACTTTGGGTTACGGAACATACAGGTATTGAAATGGTAAGTTCGCTAAAAGAGCGGACTCAGCCTCGCCCACTCGATTAAAGCTCATACCTTCCCAATAGTTTCTCATACCTTAAAAGAGAAACTAAGACAGGAGGAAAAGAAGTTAAAAAACAACTAATGGACTTCTACAATAACAGAAGTTTTAACAAATTCTTATAATTCGCTCAGTTAATCGCAAACGCTTTTTAAAATTCTTCCATGAATTCAAGTAAGTTTTTGTCAATGCAAGAAATTAAACAAAAAACGGTAAAATCATAGTACAAATAGCTGAAGAGCCTATATTAGTGAAAACTATACAAAATAAGAAAGTATATAGAAAAGGTTTGCTCTTCGCTTCTTAGCGGTTGTTCTTGAACTAACTGAGGTCGAGCGAATCTTTTTACTGTACGACGAAAGTTTCACAAACGCTTCTAAGAAAAATTTGTGTAATTTCGAGGACTTTATACTATATTGGAACCACTTCTCTTCTAATCCGTCAATGAAATAAAGCAAGTTTCAAAGAGCTTCACAGCTCTTTAGTTATAAAGACTATTACTATAATACACTAGAATATGAGTACTTCCACATTTTTCCGAAAGAAGTAGTTAAATTAACTTCTTTTGGAATCCTTAAAAAGTCAGATCATTTTCTATAACTTTTAACAGGGATTTATGCTTCCTAGAGGTTTAGAACCATATCCAAAACGGACTTTAATATTTAGTGTTCGCTTTATTAAGATATGGGTTGGGATCTCATTAAATTAGGATTGTTTTATCATTAGGTGTAGTGATTTCTGAAATTTATGTTGCTCTGTCAAGGATTCATGACTTTCATCATTATTTTGTCGCCAACTAAATCAAGGTCTCTGATTTTAGTTTATAATCAGCTCTACTTTAGTTTCTGTCATTAACTCTTTGTTCCTGAATTCTAGTAATACACGCTGAAGAGAAAATTCCATGATCGGATTTCACATCCGTTACTCGCCGATTGTTGGTTATGAATATCAGACGCAGACTTACAATAAACAGTTACTAAAATCAAAATCACATGTTTTTGATAATTCTCAACGACCTCAAATATTCTCAAGATTTTAAGCCTTAATTTTTCAAGACCCACTCACAGTATTTGTTGTTTAATCCACACAATGCTGTCAGCCTACAAGCACAAAAACACATATACACATTTTTAAACTACTAAACCGGGAAAACTTGAAGTGAAGACGTCAAATCACAAGGTTAGTTAACAACACAAACTTTTCAACGGTTACAGGAAGCAAGGCCTGCTCAGCATTTATCTTACTGACTTTCTACACTTCGGCAGAGCTCAATGTGCTTTCCGGTATCTTGATGTATGTGTGTGTATGCTGGTATTCATTGTCCTGTATAATGATGTTGTTGTCAATGACAACGGCATCAATAGTGTTGATGGAAGGTGTCGTTGGTATTCGAGCGAAACGAAAGTCATATTGGCAGCTTTGATTAAATTTGATGTAACTCAAGGCAACAACAATAACAACAAATGCTGGTACTGTATTAGTGTGGATGGTGTTTACGCAAGATGGCATATTTTCATATGAATAAAAGAAAGTTTAGCAGTCCCGAAGCAATTTTCTAGTCCCGAAATTGATTGTCCCGAAATTTCGGGATTTAATATTATTTTGATTAATGCCGATTAATTGTTAGTATCCAATTTTACATCAAGTACTAAATAATTGGAACACATTTTTTTTCTTTTTTCGGGATTTAATATTATTTTTTTTGACAATTAATACAATTGTCACTGCAACGGGATTACGAAACCTCTCAATAGATCATAAAACAGTTTGGTTTTTATGAAAAATTTAAATTAATTAATTAATTGTGAACAAAAGACAGTTCAGCAATCCCGAAGCTATTTGCAAATACCGAAACTGATTGTCCGAAATTTCGGGATTTAATATTATTTTGATTAATTGATAGCATGCGGCAGAATTAATACAAATGTCAATGTAACGGGATCCCGAAATCTGCGATATCAATCGATCATAGATATTTTAGTTTTGTTGAAAAATATAAATGATGCCTTTGTAAACAACATATTTCAAAAACTAATTACTTGTGCGCCTTGAAAACTTGGAACTGAAGTGGTGTTTGCGCATTTATTAATTCAAAATGTTGAAATTTTGCCTTGACCGGGTTTTCCAAACCCAATTGCATTGAGTGATTGTGTGCCCTTCGCAACTGATGTGCTTGTGTGACTTATCTTCGAGGTTTTGCAATTGACAGCTCGAATTACGTGCGATAAGGGACCATAAAGTCCGGCAACGCTCTTGTCATGCGAAGTATGAAGCAGGTGCATGTTGTTGTTACTTTGCTTGTAGCGTTAAATGAATGAGTGAAGACCAATAAACACGAGATTAGGTTTCGGCAAAAAACTTAAAAATTAATTAATATTTACATAATTAATATGAAAAACAAAACAAAGATATTTAGAAAACAAATTTTTGATGATTTTCATTTCATTTCAATGAATGCAATAACCGACACGAGCTGACCACGATTAAAAACCTAAGTGAGTAAGGTTAAGTTTTTTTCCATTTGATCTTTTCTGAACGAAAGAGATCTCATTCTTCATCTTCCACCGTTTCGAATACTTACAGAACTTGTGTTTTAACATTTCCAGAACGATGTGCTCATAAATCTTGTGAGTTAATACTTCCATTTTATAAGATTTGAGAGTAAACATAATTGGAAGAGGCATTGTGTACCCAGATTTGTCCACACTTATAAAAGCTTTTGTCCGGATGGTTAAATCTGATATTGGTAATATCTTCGCCAACAGTATATTCAAAGAGCCGCACTATACGGTTTGATTTTTCTGCAGCCGACAAAGGTATCAAAGTAATCTAAGGTCTTAAAAAACTATAACAGAGCTGTTAGCGTTTGACATTTTACAAACGACCTTCAATTTTTTTGAAGCCGACACCGACATCAAAATACTCCAAGCTCTTAGAAAACTCTCACTGAGCTTTTAGCGTTCCTTTTTAAAATTCTATAAACGACGATGACGGCGATGGTTTAGTTCTGTGAAAGGCGACTTTAATGTACCTTACTATAACAATTGTGTGTGATTTCAAGCTAATACTCTCGGGTACTGGTCAGGATCTGGTCAGTTATACTTTGTCAAGATCTATTGTTCTAATCATTAAAATGCTCATTAGAGCCTTGCTTCGAACAACTTCTTGATCTTACATTTCAAAAAACCTTCAAAATATTTACAAAATGTTCTGATCATTTTCTTTGCTTGGTTATAAACGCTCTACTTAATGTTACATAAGAGCTGGTGATATTAATTCTTATCGCCTTTGGAAGTAGCCACACTTAGTTATTGAATTATGTGTTTACAACATTACGGATATACGACTCGTTATTCATATGAGGAAGTTTTGACAATTTTTTTACCAATTCTTTAAGTACTGTGTCCACAAAATCCAGGTCTCAGAAGTTCAGTTCAGAAAATACCATATTTTTACAATACAGATTCACATATTTGAAGAAGTGCTTCGTTGATGTTAGTCGTCTTTTTTACAAAAATATCAAAAAGCTCAACAGAGCCATCTTCTCCTTAAGAAAGTCAGATATTTTAAACATGTGGGCAAAAAGTAGTAAGATTTTCTTCATAATTTCAATATTCATAATTTATTTTTCATAATTTATGTCTTCTCCTTCTAATTAATTTCCCTTGACCTTAATACATTTGTGCTAACGTTTTTTCTAATCCCCGAAACAGTCGGGAATTTCGGGAAATTAAATTTAAAAAGACATACAATTTTTTGCCCACAGAAACTCCTAGTTAGCCTAGTAACGCGCCGCGGCTGACTTGAAGGCAAGGACGCTTTGATACAAGAAACTTGATTTTCAGACTTGGTAAGGGTGTCTGGACTCTAACTAACGCAAACTTTATAGTTGCTGATTTCGTTGGAGATACTACACAACATGGATAAACTATTACCTTTGGGAAATATTGATGGTAATAAGAGTAAGAAGAAGAAGAATAATGCGTAATTTGAACTGCTTAACTCAGTAGACAATAAAATTGCATAAAAGTTTTAGAGAATCTTGATAAATACATACTTTTGCGTCTTTCTCCTTCCCATTTCTTATCTGCACACTTCAATATCAGACAAAGCACTGATTAATCTAGCTTTCTGCTATAATCTCATATCAATTTAAAAGCACATTCAAATCCATTTAAGTACGACCCTAATAAATTTCCACAACTAAACGTAACCTCTCAAATCCGTCAGCGGCACTGATAAGCTCTTGCACGCTTACTTAGCGCGTGTGAAAGCTCGCCACGACACAAAGATTTTATGCAAATGTCACTTTACATTTGCAATGTCATATCTCTTCATTGTGTTGTGCTGATTTGTTACAAAAGATAAACATTTGTGCGCCAATATCTTAATAAATACAGATGTCAGCAGCAATCAATAGGCTACTGATAACTATTGAAAGCTGCAAAGCTTTCACAAACACGAACAACTCGACCATTGAAGCAAGTTTTAAGTATATCGTAAGAGAAATGTGTAAAAGAAGCCTATTGTAGGCGGTTGCTTAAATTTTCTATTGAATTTAGGTGTCTTATAGAGGTAGAGAGAAAGGGTTGCCGATTTCCAAATCATTGAACAGCTGGAATTACAAAGGCGTATTATTTTGTGGAAGCTTCACACTAATTCATACGAGCAATGCATATCCTTATGCTGGGGATTTATGTGACTTTTGGAGCGCCGTAAACTAAGACGTGGCTTTAAATATCCATATATGAATAATCACACATCAATAATAGTTCAACATACACACAAACACATGCTCAGGCCCATTGAATAAATAAACCCCCCAGCGTAAGTGCGCCACAAGTGGCCAGAAGCGGAGCTCGAGCTGCGGCGCTGCTGTTGCTGGGCGCCAATCTGTTTGACATCTATATCCACTCACCTTAAGTGGTCTTTACACTTAATCGCCTATTCGGAGCGCACTGCTGATAGCCAAACCACATCCCCATTGACTCCAGAAGTGTGCAAGTGAGACCTTCAGCCACTTTGATCCCACGCCGCTTTACTCTCAACACTATATACGCGTACGTACATGCGAATGTCCACGGCAGGCACTGGCCACTTGTCATAAGCGCACCAACGAACGGTACTCGTGGTCAGAGTCAGTCGTGATGATGACAGCTGGGAGCTTTGTTGCTCTCACCGAAGCATTAAGATGTCTCAGAAATGTTTATTTCGTTTGGTAATGGACCGTTTTGTCTAATGAAAACATTCGATGCCCATATGTGTGTGCAGCTCGGTATGTTCGCTCTAAGATTCACTTTTATTTATTTGCGGAAATCTTACAATGAACTTTGCTTTTTACACTACTCTATGAATTATTCGTATTCTATGTATGTATGTGTGCGCTGTGGGAGTAAGAATCTGTGATTAGTTAAATGAAAAAAACTTAGGAAATCCTGTAAGGCGAGGTCAGCGGGAATAAAAAGGCTATCAGCCTCTAATGAGAGCAGCATTATTTATTACATTCTGATTATTTGCGTTGCTCAAAAGGTGGCAACCTTCAAACACGTTTGGTTTCATGAATTTCGTTAAAGGTGCGGTCTTAGTTAAGTTTTTACACATATCGCACGAAGAAGAATGATGTCATCATTTAAAAAAAATGGGTTTTCAGTTTTCGGTGCCTTTTGCTGTGGAGACTCTCCCAGGATTACGAAGTGTCATTACATGCCTGAAAGAGGTACAAGTAAACGAGAGTAAACGACAGAGCCTAAATTAGAGCCGATTATAAACTAAAGTCAGAGACTGCGATTTAGTTGGCGCAGATTAACGCCGAAAGTGTTCGTCATGAACCTTAAACGGAGCAACATACATTTTAGAAAACATTACACCTAATGATAAAGCAATCAGAATTCATAGAGAACCCGATCCATATTTGAATGAAGCGAACACTAGATACTGAAATCATTATTTGGATATGGTTCTAGACCTCTAAGAAGCATAAATCTCTCTAAAAAGTTATAGACAATGATCTGTCTTTGTAAGGATTCCAAAAGAAGTTCCATTAACTACATCTTCCGAAAAATGTGGAAGATACTCGTACTCTGCGACATACTGAGAATATCAGAATAGTAAATTTGGTTTTGATTTCACCTATTCTTGACAGCGATTTTTTGGATTTCATGAAAGAAAAGTCGCAAAAGATTTCAAAACAAACAAAAATTGGTGTGGACTTTGGAAACATACTCTCGCATCCCTTAAGAAAGTTCTGGGGTAATAAGCACTACTGCGTCTATGCGCAAAAACAAACTACCTTATATAATTGAACAGCATACGTTCCTTAATTTATGCCGGCATTATACAAATATGGCAATAAAATCAAGCACCAAAATTAAATACCATAAAAATTGCACTTATTTCGTAGTTACGAGAACTATAAGCCATAAATCTACAGCAATAAAAAAAACTGTCACGCAAATTGCATACAACAAATTATGCATATAACTCAACACACTGTTCTTTTGTCTATAAAATCAGCACAAAAGTTGGCCGAAAAGTGCATAGACACACACACACACACAGTCAAAAGTCAGACAGTCATTGAAGCCAGGAACTCGGTGGCACCAATGGACTCGACTACAACGCCTTGCAACGTGCATACATTACCGCTATTCGCAGCATTTCGCGTTGATTGTGCACCCCGCACTCTGCCACTCTCCCATCTTTGCCATCCTTGCCACTCACTCTCTCTCTCTCTCCTGCTCTCTGGCGCATTTCACGCTGTAAAACTCACTAATTTCACATTTCCTGGCAGCTTTTTCATTTAATTGCTGCCAACTTCTTGGACAAACGCCAAGAAAATTAATTTATTTGTTGCCATTTGTTGGTCACACATATAAAAAATCGTATAAAATGCCAAACGAGCGCAATACAAATACACTCGTTCATCCACTTGTGTGTGTGTGTGTGTGTGTGAGTAATGAGTTGTGAGTGTAAAAAACGAAATACGGAAGGCGAAAGTGAAAAGTAATTAGGAACTCATTGCGGTGACACTTGGCGCCGAAGTCGATGGGCACGCCGGAATACACATGTATGTATGTATATGAGTATATAGATTTACAAGAATGTATGTGTGGCTATGTTTTAATATGTGGTAGTCCTGGCAGGACTGTTCATTGTGACCAGTGTTGCATTTAAGAATATTGGCTAACTTGAAGCCAAAGTGATTCTTTAAACTTTCGGATTGGATGGTATATCGAAATAACCGATATCAACCGTTATATAACCGGTAAGTTTCTATAAAGTCTAAGCAATTCGTTCTACATACTAACGATTCCACAAATAAAAGCTCTAGATATGACATTGGTACCTTTCTTGATAATTATTGCTCAGGAAATGCAAGAAATTATATTCCAATGGCTTAGTACTTGATGTGAAATAGATAATCTAATCGTTAATTTTGCCTTTCGGAAAATAAGGCAACTCTGGTTAATATTGTGCTTTAATACCTCAACTAGATATCTCCAAATTCATTCAAAAGAAAGCAAAGATCTCCGAAACACACAGCCGTAGCTGAGAGTGTACACGAAGATCGTGAAGAGTCGATTCGAAGTAGTTTGCGGCAACTCGGACTGACGTATGGAACAACTTGGCGCATTTTATGTTGAGATCTTAAATTCAAAGCGTAGAAAATCACGAGCTTTCATTTCATCCAGAAAAACAACGGTTTGGTGTGGTTTATGGTTCGGTGGAATCACATTTCTTCAAAACTGATGCCGGTGAAAACGTAATCGTCAATGGGATCGCCCTGATTATCAACTATTTGAGGACTGAAATTGAAGCTCGTGATCTCGGTGACATTCAATGGATTTGTTGAGAGAACTCTTTGATGAGCAGATAATATCACGTTTGTTTGTTAAGATCGTGTGATATCACATCGGTAGACTTTTTCCTGTGGGGATATATAAAGTTTATATTCAATGCAGAGAATCCCGTTTTATTTCAGGCCTTGGAACAAAATATCACACGTGTTTTCGCTGATTACCAGTCGTAATGCTCGAACGAGTCATCGAAAATGGGACTCAACGAATGGACCATTTGGGACGTAGACGCGGCCAAGATTTGAAAGAGATAATCATCAAAAAAAAAATGCCAAAGAATGTTCTTTCGAATGATAAACCACATTCCTCATTAACTTTAAAGTTTCTGTTTTTTTTCTTCAAAAAAGTAGGGAACCTCGAAACTGGTCATCCTTTATATAAAGTTGTTCACGGGGTTTGTAGCACCCAGAATGAAATGTCAAATTTCAAAAAGTTTTCCAAGCCTCCAATTCAAGGAGTTCACAGACATTTTCTTTCCATTCTTCTAATGTAGCGCCACAAAAATCAAAGCTGAATTGCAAATTTCTTCCTAATCAACTCACGAAAAATTTTCCAAACGGTTTTTTATGACGCTTCTAAATTTCTTTAGAACAGGAGAACATTCCAACTTTTATTGCTAGTTCCGTGAGTATTAAATATTATGTTGTAAAATGTCAGTACATAAACGGTTATTATATTGTAAGCAACATTCCTCGAGCGCAACTGGGAGGACAAATGAGCAGTTAATTTTTATTGGCAAAACGTCCAAGAACATTGCAGGAATGCATTTTTAAGTATGTATCGGCATGCGCAGGAAAATGCGGTCATGTTGACTTCACAGCAGAGCAACGTCTCTTTCGTGCTACTCATTAAAGATGGCAAACAACGTCAAGCGGACGGACACGTATCCACGTACGCCACAAGGATCGTCGAAGATGCGAGGTCGCACGTAAGAAAAGTTTGATTAACAGCAAGCGACATGTTCACACATTTACACACGGTTGCACACATACACTTATGTAAGTGCTGCGGAGAAGCGCTGAAATTCATCAAGCAGACACGTGGACCGACTTTCGCCTGACTTCCACGCCCTTTTTCTTTCTTACACCATGCAAACGCAACGGAAAGGCGCATTCGCTTAAGTGCAGCATGGCATCGTCAGCAATGCAACGCGGCAACAGCAACAGCAGCTTTCCAGCAATTATTTCGCAAATCCTCATCCATTAGCACACTTCAGTGGCGACTTTTCTCGGTGACTGATTAAATGCACAGGCGGAGCCAGGTCTGGGCGCGTTGTTGCAACATGCACAGGTCGGGTGATGAGTCGTGTTGTTGTAACGCGTTCACTTGGTCATCCTGCCGGCGGTTCGTGTCGCCTGGCCAGCAATAATGGAAATCACAGTCATCGTAATGCAGTTTAAAAATCGTCGCTGCATCCCGTTGCTATGCAAATAAGATTGTTTGCGAGTCGTAAATAAAGTTTAACTCGTCGAGTCATTTGGTGGGCCACAAGTCGCAATATATCTTCATTATTTTCAATATTTTCTGCAATTTTCCTTTTCGTCTTTTTAATTAGTCATTAACAATTAACAATCTTCCCTGTTTAAGGAGGCCAATTAAACACAATTAGGACGCGACTTTATTGGAGAGTATATCGCTGGAGACATTATTCAGGAAATGTGATGTCGGTAGGTTTTTATATATGGGCTGAATAAAATCGAAAGACAAATTACTTCTTAACGAGTTTAACAGTCTACTGAGTTTCTGTGCCCACGTTTACTATCTGACCATTTTCTGCACGTGTATCCTGCGGCTTTCTCCAGGCTGGATAAGAAAGCGAAACAATTAGGTCTTGGAACGAGGGCAAAACGAAATATCTCCCGTCATCACACAAACAATCGTCGCACTCGCACCTTGGCTCCCACGTCGCTGTTGACAGTCATAACATCGAAGTCGTTGATAATTTCATCTATCTTCTGACCAGAATTAACACCAACAACATCTTCAGCCTCGAAATCCAATGTAGAATAACTCATACCAACAGGTCCTACTATGGACTGAGTAAGCAATGGAGAAGTGAATTCCTCTCTAGACGAACAAAGACCAAGCTCTATAAGTCACTCATCTTCCCCGTCCTGCTATATCGACAGAGGAATGGACGCTGACAACATCTGATGAGTCGGCTTTACGAGTTTTCGAGAGAAAGGTTCCGCCGAAGAATTATGGTTCTTAGCGCATTGGCAATGGCGTGTATCGCATTCGATGGGCGATGTAGAAGATATAGATTGACATAGTTCAGCGAATTTAGAGACAGGGGCTACGCTGGCTGGGTCATGTCGTCCGGATGGACGAAAATTCTGTAGCTCTGAAAGTATTCGACACAGTACCCGCCGGGGGAAGCAGAGGAAGTGGAAGACCTCCATTCCATTGGAGAGATCAGTTGGAGAAGAACCAGGCTTTGCTTGGAATTGGCCAATCTATTGTCATCGACATCTGTTGTCTTCTAGGAATCACGAGCGACCAGACTGAATATGTCGGAAAGATCGATTCTCTGTCCTATCGATGTATCTAACTACTTTGAGTTTTCAACCATACACCGCATGTTTGTACGATTTCTCTCTTTCCACTCAAGAAATCATTCAACGTAGAGTCAAGTCTACAACCTGGTGCCTCGTACTAATTAACGAAAACCACATTTTGTTTTTGTATTTTATTACAATTATTTACCTGCAGAATCGTTATTTTAGTCTTTGGTCTTTAAGGCAACTTTAAGACTCTTCTTGCCCTCTGCTTTACCAAACGTATTCGTGCACCGCATCACTAATTCCACGTTCTTCGCTTGCCATGTACTTGCAACCGAGGTACACAGTGTCCTAATTAACATTTATTCGGTGCAAATTCGACCAGTTGCCATTTGAGCCGTCCAGCATCATTAATACTGCTCCTGTCATCACCTGTCACTTTAATTTCACATTTTAACTAAAAATTTCACCCGCAAGCCAACACACGAAAACCATGCTGCCGTGAGGCTGCCACTTAACCGGGAGAGCAAACAGCAGCAAAGCCGACTGACCGACATAAAAAGGTGGATGGAATTCGTTGAAACGGAAACGCCACAAAATGTTTGCATTTCACTGCGATGGAAGAAAATAAAAATGCAAAAAAGAAAACACCCAAAAAGGTGAAAAACAACAGCAACAACAATTGAGAAAAAAGAGAGTGTTGAAACAATGGCACGAAGGAAAAAATGCAAGCGCAAATTTTAATTGGTTCATTTTTGCCAACCTGGCAAATACATTCAATCAAAAACTGGGAAAATAACGGTAAATAAAAACGTAGTGAAATATTTCAACAATTGACACAACCTCTATCAAACCGGCTAGTGGATATTTAAATTTTTTCCATCGCGAAATCTGAAATATGCGACAGTGTAATTTCATGCTGGATTATAGGAATTTAAATTAAATAGCGTTTTAAATGAGCCTTGAACCTTAAAGCGTTTAAAATACCGGATAATAATAGCGTTTAAGGTGAAGGAAAAACAATTAGGAAAAAACATTAGCTTCGACTGCATCAAAGTTATAATATCCTATCTTGCTAAATAAAACAGTTTTCTTTCGTTCTATGACTGCGGCATACTACAAAGGGCCCGATATGAACGGCTCCGACAAATGAGCAGCTCCTTTGGGAGGGGTCAAGATTATAAGAAGCTTATCAATAAGAGTCGTATTCATAACCATTCCAGCGTCTCATTGTCCTTCACGCATCCTTTGCAATCCATTCAAATAACTTTTTCATTTTTCTGAAGTGAGGATCTTAAGGGTAGATGCCCTGTGTTGACCCCAACATTGCTAAATTTCCTTTTACCTAGAAGTGGAAACTTATTGATCTGTCCATCATCAACTCTACCCCAAAGTAGCTATGTGGTGTGCCCTGTGTTGATAGTGTTTCTTGAGGTGCCAGTGTTCCAAACAAGCCTTAACTGAAAGGTTCAGGTCAACTTAGGGAAATTGTGATTCCATCTGCTGCCTTTTCATTTTTTTCTTTTATCTTTATATGATAGTAACCTATCTACCGCCTGAATTACCTACCGAAAGCCAATGGAAAGGGTTCAGAGGTTTGCTGCGCTGTCCATAATAGAAGCTATAAGAACCACTCCAACGACGACCCTTAAACTAATGTTGAACTTGCCACTTAAAGACCTCTTCAATTAAAACTTTACGTATAAAAACACAGAAATTTAAAATTTAATGGGGAATGTTTATTCTAATTAAGTATTTGGCATTTATTTTTTGAAGATTATCTTTTTCAAATGCCGCGGCTACGCCTCAGAAGATCCAAATATTGAGACCAATTTTTGAATTTGGCGGATAACAAGCGTGTTGTTTTGCACCAAGAACTGAATTGAAGCGGGATTGCCCGCATAGACTTCAAACTTCATTTATATCCACAGGAAAAAATTGTAACGGTGTCATATCACATCATCTTGGTGGCCAATCGACCAGCCCCAAACGTGAAATTATCTGCACAACGAAGTGTTCTCTTAATAACCCTATTGATTGATGCGATGTATGGGAAGTGGCGCCATCTTGTGCTTCAATTTCAGGCATCAAGTAATCGGTTATCATTCCGCGATAGCGGTCTCCATTGACGTTTACGTACTCACCGACATCATTTTTGAAGATATATGGACTGATGATTCCACCGGCCCACAAACCACACCAAACCATTGTTTTTCCTGAATAAAATGGCAGCTCCTGGATCTCTTTAGATTGCTCTTCATCCCTAATGTGGCTATGTCGTTGGTTTACATACCCATTGAGCCAAAAATGGGAACCGTCGCTGAACAAAATTTGGCTCAAAAACGATTTCAATTTAAGACTTCGGCGTAAATTGCGCCAAGTCGTTCCAAACGTAAGTCCGAGTTGTTTCGAACGGCTCCGAATTGACTCTCCAAGGTCTTTGTATGCACTCTCGACTGCTATACTTTCTGCACTGCGAATCTGAGAATCTGTAAGAATCCAAACACAAAAGTTTTAACTAAATTTTCAAGCCACTCTCGCTCTTGACAGCCATTTGAACACACTTTTTCGAAGAAAATGGATTAATGAGCACAGAATACGAGTACATACATTACTGCAAGCATAATCAGGAATATAATAACAAAATCAATCACTTCGGTGAGAGTAATTGTATGTACATATGTATGGGTGTAAGTGTGTTTGCGTAAAGGAGCTGATAATCATGGGCTTAATTTTAAAGCGAAATTATTTCCTTCCGACATCCTTCCGCTCGCACTCGCTGTTTGATCGTTTCACAATTATCTGCAATCGCCTGTGAGCGCCAAAGGGAAATGCAACAACAACTCACTAGCACCCCAGCTCCCGCTCCATACACCCGCTTTCACTCCCGCACTATTACTTTCTCTCACTTGGCAAATATTCACAAATTAACTTCAATTGCTGTGCGGAAGCAACACAAGTATAACGGTACAAAGCTTAATAACCCAGCCGCAGCACAGCAAAGTGAATCTTAATAAAGCAGCCGAAGAAAGCGTGAGGAAATCTGCCGCCAGTGCTTCCGCTGAATTATCGAACCAACCGAGCGCACAGCCAAAGCGAACGAAGCCAACACAAAGCGCTGAATGGCAAATGGAAATGAAAATAAAAAATGTGGAAAAGAAGAAAGAAATGAATTGAAAAATCTTACGTAAACGACACTCAACAGTGAAAACACGACGCATGTTTATCTGCGGGTTTCCGCCAACATAAATACACACAGAAGACTTCAGAACAGTCAGACAATCGGGCAGATGTGCAAAAGGAATGCGATTTGACGGAATACAAACGCAAGCGGAATCAACACAGCGCGTTTGACGGGCGCCAGCATTAACAACAACAACAATAGCAGCAATCACAAAAACAACAAATTGGATAACCACTAAAACCCAACACCAACCGCATTTTCAACGAGCTTTTAGCAAAATTTTAAATGCCAAATGAAAAAAGCAGCAACAACAACAAATACGAATGCAAACAAACAGCGAAACGAAAATATAGCGAAAGAGCGCGCCAGCAACAAAAGCGCCACAAAATGAGAAAGCAAGCGAAAAAGTATTGTGTTTGTGGCACAAAGCGGTGTTTGCATTCAGCTGTCACTATCAGCATAAATAGCAGCGCCGCCAGCAGTAAAGGAGTGGTGTGTGACGCCGTTGGGATGTACGTCATAGCGGCAGCCACTATTGGGTTTGACACAGCATCATCATCCGTTACCTAAGTAGCAACCGCGAAGCAGCAAGCGGCGTAGTGGGTTCCGTGTGGCGGCGGCCGACGCTAAGTGGCGGGGGCGTCGACGACAATTTCAGCTCAATAACCCAATCACACCAGATCACTTGGTCGGAAAGCGCGTTTGTGCAGATTTGCTTATTTGGTCGCATTCAATGCAGCAGCGCGGCTGGGAATAGCAAATTTATAGTTCGAATTCACTGTGTGCAACAACAAACGGTGATGGAATGATGCACTCAACTTTGGTGGACCCGAAAAACGAGTTGCGACTGTAATGCGGCGTGTGTTCTGGTTCGATTTTTGTAGAAATACGATTGACAGTAACATTTTGGCAAAGTTCCAAGCTTAAGTGAGATTCGTTAAAGCTGCGGTGAGTCAATTCGTTCGCTCTAAAACCTACGGAAGACTCTACGAAGCTCGGAGTATTAAACTTAACGTTCTTAATAATAAACAGAAATAATAGATACGAGTATAAATGCCTCTGTTACGATGTAAGTTTATCGGTCAATGTACCTAAGACTACGACACTTTGAACTTTATGTATTCGAACCTCAAACTTTATCGAAAAAGTCTTGAATATTTAGAACATTATATAAGAATATGAGACTATTCAGGCACACGGTATACAGTATCAGTAGTACCACTGCAAGGTCTAGAAGCACCTTTAAAGCATGGGCCTAGCTTCTTGTGCAAATTGCTGGTTCTGAGACATGGAACCTGAAGCTGTAGAACACCTAATGTTAGACTGCATAGCAGTTTGCAGACGGAGAATAAAGGCTCTTGGGTGCATGTATCCAAATAGGGATCACATCGTTTCATTACCACCTAGCACACTTAGGTCGCGGTGTAATCCTCATCTATTTATCTTATCTTATCTTATCTTATCTTATCTTATCTTATCTTATCTTATCTTATCTTATCTTATCTTATCTTATCTTATCTTATCTTATCTTATCTTATCTTATCTTATCTTATCTTATCTTATCTTATCTTATCTTATCTTATCTTATCTTATCTTATCTTATCTTATCTTATCTTATCTTATCTTATCTTATCTTATCTTATCTTATCTTATCTTATCTCATCTCATCTTATCTTATCTTATCTTATTTTATCTTAACTTATCTTATCTTATCTTATCTTATCTTATCTTATCTTATCTTATCTTATCTTATCTTATCTTATCTTATCTTATCTTATCTTATCTTATCTTATCTTATCTTATCTTATCTTATCTTATCTTATCTTATCTTATCTTATCTTATCTTATCTTATCTTATCTTATCTTATCTTATCTTATCTTATCTTATCTTATTTTATCTTAACTTATCTTATCTTGTCTTATCTTATCTTATCTTATCTTATCTTATCTTATCTTATCTTATCTTATCTTATCTTATCTTATCTTATCTTATCTTATCTTATCTTATCTTATCTTATCTTATCTTATCTTATCTTATCTTATCTTATCTTATCTTATCTTATCTTATCTTATCTTATCTTATCTTATCTTATCTTATCTTATCTTATCTTATCTTATCTTCTCTTATCTTATCTTATCTTATCTTATCTTATCTTATCTTATCTTATCTTATCTTATCTTATCTTATCTTATCTTATCTTATCTTATCTTATCTTATCTTATCTTATCTTATCTTATCTTATCTTATCTTTTCGGTAGCACTAAAATTTCAATTAAGGGATCTTTTTGAAACCAAAGTGGTACAGATTACGATTACTAACAATAATTACTAAGATCTGAGTATGCAGTTAGGAAACAGACGGACGGACGTGCAGTCAGATTTTGCTAAATCGACTCAGCTCGCCACGCTCATCACTCATACACTCTTTGGGATCTCCAACATTTCCTTCAGGGTATCACAAACTTTCTGGCATTTTTGACATACTCTTTAGAGTGTAATTAAACCCACTGTTGAGGACGAAGAAGGTGTCTCCTCTTGTTGTCTCCCATCGAACAACTGCATAGTTAGGCCCGTATGCTTCCAGTAAAGGAAAATAATGAACACTTCTCCAAGCAGTTTCTGCTGGAGTGCTTTCGCAGAAATCGCTTGGATCGGAGCAGCCTTCTGGGAGCATCAAATGATCCTTCCTCAACTACATCGACGACGTAAAACAATACGCCGACTAGACTTCGGACGCAAAATAATTTCAGACATGCACTGATCGCCACTCACTGTGAAGCCAATAACACCTTCACCGACCGCTTCTCAAAGAATTGCATACTTGAAGTCAAACCACCACTCATTGCAGAAGAGCACGAGTTGCCGCGAGATTCTAAAGTAACCCTTGCGCAGCTTCGTTTTGGATACTGTAGCAGATTATCCAGATTAAACCAGATTAGATTATATGAGGTCAATGACAAGCTTTCTACAACAACAACAACAAGAATGTGGAATACTTGCTCCGAATCAAATAATTCAGACTTCCTTGCTTTGCATTGGTGAATTCGGCAAGTTAAAAGAGAGCAAAGTCAAACCCGGAGACACTGCATAAAGCCCCAAGGTACACCTAAAGCCGCATAATAGTGAAGTTCAGAGAAATTAATGAATCGCTTGCAAACATTACACCAATATATCATAAACACATCGAAAAACTAAAGCCAAAGCTTAATAATTATATTTTTTGATCTTTTCTTAAAAAAATTAAACGATGCAATGCCCTTCACGCCGTTATTTTTTCAGCCTTGCTCTGGCAAAATTTTAAATTTTATTTTTATACTAAAATTTCATTCAATATACAACATTTCCACTTCACATGGACACGTTTACAATAAAAACAAAAACTGTTTTCGATTGTGGCAAATGTTAGAGCTTCTTATCTGCAACGAGCCACAATCAGAAACCTTTTGAATTAGCTGCAAGCAGAAGCAATAAAAATTTCGATTATAAATACATTTGTTAAATTTATCACCAGTGGCACACCCTTCATTAGCCACTTGAAAGCATAGTGAATTTATTGGCTCGAGTTCAACACTCCCAGCTCGAGGCTTACAATGCTGAGACTCAATTTTCACTCGCTTACTTAGCACAAATGCCGGCAATCGCCGTTATCCCACCGTTATGCCACCGTACTTGATGGCGCAAAGTGTTGTTGATTTTACTTCACTTCCTGTCGTTTTTATTTAATTCCACTCTTTTGTTGTTATTCTTCTCGTTGTTGTTGTTGTTGTTGTGGAAATGCGAAACGATTTTCGTGTGTGAGAGTGTGTTTTTAACCATTTCGATTTTTCGCTTTCAATTGGCCCACTTTTCCTCGGCTACAACTCTAAACAGTTTCTAATGCTTGCGTGTGCGAGCATGTATACATGTGTGTGTGTGAACGGGTGTATCACTTTAGTAAATGTGCCAAAATTCCTAGCTTGCACCACTTACTACCCGATACTTGTGTTTCTCAACAAGCTTTTACTATTTTCCAATTTCATTCAATTCCTCTTCAGCTGTTTCCAGTTCGCAATTTCTTTTTTTTTTTTTGTTGTCTCTACCTTTTTGCCCTGTCGAAATCTACTTTAATACCTAGTGTCCCACCGCCCTGCTCATTTAGACTGCTTACAGTTTGTGAATTGAATGTGAAGTTTCGCAAAACTCAAATGTGTGTGCGCCCTCGAGTGTGTGTGTGTGCGTGTGTGGCACTTGCAACCGAATATTGTTGTATTGTTGTTTGTGTACAGTTGCAACGAGCGAGCAACGAAACCAATTTCAACAATTTATCGCACATGCAAGTTCATGTAATTCCTGCATGGCATTGCAGCCTCCCAGCACCACCCACCCGCCACTGCACACCGTGTTCGCCCGCGCGCTGGCCTTGTGCCCTCGCTTGCATCGGTGCTTCAGGTCGTCATTTCGTCGTTTCTAATTTCTATTTTTATTCCTCCGCTTCCATCACTTGCAACCCACTTTTATTTCGTGACTGTTTGATTAACAATTTTGCTCATTTAATGCATGTGCATATGTATGTGTGTGCGTGTGTGATTGAATATTGTATTGCATTACAACAAGTAAGTACCTTGGCTCAATGCTCTTACTTCCACCAAAAGCAGTGTCTAATTTAATTAGTAACTTTTAAGATGCTGACAAACGAGCTTCGTGGATCGAAAGCGTGGTTTTGCAATTTTCATTAGGGAATTTCAGTACCGTTAGTTGTATTTTGATACGAACTTACAAGCAGTGCAGTGCTTCAAACTCAATAGATTGCTACTTGGTAGCTTCGCTCTTCTTATGTAATTTATTTATGCGATAATTTTAGTTATTTCATACTCAAATAAAGAGTAATGCTTCATAAATTATCGAAAATATATGTAGAACTGTTTTTGGGTTAATAAATAAAGTTTGATTCTTCGGTTAAGTTTAAAAACACGATCACTCGCATATTCATCTGTGAAGCTCTGCAAGTCCAAACTATGTTTTAAAATTTAATTTTTCCATAGACTTCGAGACATTAGATTTGCTATTAGTTAAATACATGGTAGCGAAAGCTCGCGCTAGTCATTGAACACCATTGCAATATGAAATCAAGCTTTCACGAAATCTTCTTCACTTAAAAGCCTTTTCCAGTTGCAAAGGATGGCATGTGCAAGTATTCTGATGAGACCACACATGGTTCAAATTCCGCAAAATTAAGCTATACTGCTCGGAATCAGCGCAAGCTCACATGTTCATAAACAATCTTTGATGTCCGTGCTATAAAATATTTCAGAGACGACATTTTTAAGTTTATTAAAAATACATCTAATGAAGTCGCTTGATTACAGTCCCTTAACAGCATCGATCTTCTTTTAATATATAGCGATAAGCAATTTTATTATCTACAGTTGATATAACATCGAACCCGCTCGCTAAAAAACCAGAAAGTTAATTTTTATTCCTCTGTAACCTCTTTGTCTACGGTTATAAAAGAATGTTATATATAATATTTACATTTCATCGGTAATATTTACAGAACATCGGTCCTTTCAACATTTTTCTATAACGACTTAAATCCCTTTAGCGACCGGCTACCCCTGCTAGGATATGATCCGAAATCTAAGGCTTCCAATCATGGTCAAGTGTAATTCCTTTGGAAAGGCCAGATAATGGAAACTTCAGAAAACTTACACTATATCAATATTTATAGGTTTAACAGTTCACTGAAGCTTACTCTCTTTCAACCATGCTCTCTCTACTCGGCTTATTTGCCAAATAAATCACCAGCTCTAAATTGTCTTCTGTGATACCTACATTTTTTGACGAGAACGGAAAGCTATAAATTTAGGGCGTGTTATCAAAATAACTAAAGCATCTGTTAGGAAAAATAACTTACGTCATTGTCCTCTATAACCTTGTAAAACAAAAACTTAGAAGCACAAATTTTGAGTCAGAATAATAGACAAAAAAGCTTGAATTCGAGCGAAATTTTTCAAGGTTTCTGATTTCCAAATATTCCCAGCAAAAAATATCGAACTTTTTCTAGAAAATTACAAAAAAATATAGTCTCCGTAGTATAACATCTAGGAACGTCTTCTCTAGAGTCTGAAAAATATGTGACTCTGAACCCCGTAATAGAATTATTGCTCTCAACATTGCATACGAGTATAATTCGCGCGTTTCGTACAGTTAATTGGAACATGAAGTGGTTCCCTGTGATTTCGAATGGTATAATGAGTCAAGTCGCAACAGAAAGGTACTCAATTAACTACATATGTGAACCGGAGTAATCCGAGCTCTTAGAAGTCATTACTACAAGTCAAAAGAAAAATTATAGCACAAACGTTTCTGTGCGGCAAAAGGCTTAAAGAAATTCTAAAAGAATACAATAGAAACGAAAACTTCTACATAATAGCAAGAAAGCATTGTGTTACATATGTGACAGATTAGATTTGATGTAAAAAATTAGGGCTATTGAAGCCAGTTTGCTGTGATAGATATTAATTTGAAAAATACGCATTAAACATTGTTGTAGAGTCGCACAAGAGCTATTTCTCAATGTAAAGTTTTGACAGTCAGTCTGCAAGATCAAACCCTGGAGATAACCCACCTTGCTGTAAGTTGTAATTCTTACCTTTGTGAACTCATTATTGATCTCTACACCAATTTTCGCGTGCGGTTCGATAGGTTTCTTTATGAGCAACAACAGTATCTTCGTTGGAGACCTTTTTGGTCTCCATGCCAGATTCTGATACGGAGTCTTCAAATGCTTAAACGAATATCCAATCCTACAAAGGCAGATTCGGCTGTATTATCTGGTCCATACGTGATGGTGTAGCCGGGATACACACTCTTACCTTTGACCTAGACCTACAAGGTCTTTTTTGTCCACAGACGATATTGACATACTTAGTTCAGCGAATTAAGAGACAACGGCTACGCTGGCAAGGTCATGTTGTCCGAATGGATGATCAGATTCCAACTCAGCGAGTATTCGGCGCAGTACACGCCGGTAGAAGCAAAGACGTAAACTCCATTGGAAAAACTAGGCGGAGAAGGACTTGGCTGGACTTGAAATCTCCAATTGGCGCCAAACAGAGAAAAGGAAGAACGACTGGCGCCTTGGTGACTACGGCAATAAAGAAGAAGTTTCTTCATTGACTTTCGGGCACCAGTGCTGCAAATTAACTACATTTAAGCCTAATACCAAGACATATGGAGAATTGCTAAAATATAGTAAACAAAATGTATGATTAAAGAAAACTTTCAACATTGTTCCTTAGCCTACAATTATAAAACCCGCGAATAATTCAAGCCTTCCACAAAAGAGATTCGCACAAATTGCGAAAGCCAAAAACAATAAAATGGAATTTAAACAAATCCCAAAACTTGACACAGAGCAAACCCAATGCGATAACTTACCGAAGGCGCGCAGACACACGCACAGCCATCTAAGCGTGTACAAGGCTGAGTATGAGGCCGCGATTCTAAAGCAATTTAATTTAATTTTATTTGTTTTGGCAAATTCCCATACGAACAGCTGTTTTTTCTCGCGCCGCCTGGCGCATTAACCACACCAACACACACAAACAAAGTACGCGTGTGTGCGTGTTTCCGCAAATGTGTTTACAAGGCACCTTCGCCCCGTAACCCCATTCAATTGTTGTGCGACCTCGACGAGATGTCACCAAAATATATTTCTACATATACATACATATATTTATATTTAGAAGATGGGTGTATGTGTGCGTGCTTAGCTATTTGCCGTCGTTCCGCCTCCTTTTTGCGGCATAACGAATGTCGCTTCGGCGCCAAAACATAAGTTAACGGTAATGAAGGAATCAGCCGCAGCGACAAAACTCGGCGCAAATCGACGCAAATGACCGGCCGCAGAGTGAGCAAGTGACACAGCGCAGTAAAGAGAAGTGAACGAGAGTGTGAGAGAGAGGGGGAGAGAAGCGAGGCAGCAGCTAATGGCGAAGAGGAAACGACAAAAGTGTGGAAGTTTTTAAAACTTTTATCAATTCCTGATAATCCTTTTTGGATACAACCCAATGCCATTTTATATTTCGGCTGCCAAATGCGTTCCGTATTTGTTTGTGTTGTACTTGTATTTGTTAGCGGCTTGCCATTTGCCATTTCTAGCTGTTGTTTGTTATTGTTGTGTGCTGCCAAAGACGCTGTCGCCATTTGTAGCAATTTTATGCGAATTGTTTCTATTTTATTGCAGTTACTCACTTTGTTCGAGAATTTATTTTGTTTTTCTTTTTTCTTATTTGCCGTTTTTCTTTTCCTCTTTTCATTTGATTTCCTTTCCATTATTGTTAAGTATTTTTATTACAGTCACTACGTATGCTTTTTACGTTGTTGTTGCTGCACTTAATGAGGTGTACATGGACTCCAACTGATTAAACTTTCACAAAGCCAGCAACAACAACAATAGTAAAATGCTTGCCTTTCATCCTATTGACCGCTTCGTCCACAACACGCTCAGTTGTAAGCTACTGGTCGGTCAGCAGTCCATCGAACTTCCTCGTAGTCGAACTCAACTTATTAATAATGTAGGTATGACCTCATTTCTATGTTGGTGCTTGTAGATTATTTGACTGAAATTTGGGCAAAGTTAATAATAATAACCGAAATTTGCAAAACCATCGGTTATCATGAATCTCTTTGGGAAGCCACAGACGAAATAATGTTGGTATGTACACTAGGGCGGTCCTTTAGCGTTAAATTAGAAATTATTTTTACGTTTCAGCAATTGGAGCTGGGGCAAGTAACATATGAGCCACTTGGTTTCATTAAATCTTAGCAAAAATCTGTGAAAATCATAAATATTACTTCTGAATGAAGCTATTTGTGGTACCGAATCAAACTATCCAACGGAATCGTCTCCTAACTAGTATCCTAAGCGAGAGATAGTACTGCTAAATTTAGCTGCCATATAAACCAAAATCAAGTCTTTATATGAAAGACTCTAACAGAACATACTCACGAAATTTGGCGGGGCTTATTTTCCGAGACAACGTTAAAATCTACAAACATACTGTTTAGGTCGGGCCACTATCGCATATAAGTATTAGAGCGGGTCGGTTTGAACAACTTTAGCTATGAAACTAGGTTTCAGTAACCTGTTTCGAGCCAGCGATTTTGGAGACGAAGTTTAAAAATCGGTTGTATATGAGATATGTGATACAGTTTTTCGATCTGAACGATGCCGACAAATCATCAATAGAACATCGAGATGCTCTTACACATTTAAATTTAGTTGGATATCTCAAAACCCCTAAAATATTCGCCTTAGAAATTGCTGCCCCAAAATCAGTTTTTGATCAATAGTCTCTTGGACAAATTTGCTCAAAATGATCCCTAGAATATTTCCCGCACACACAATTTGCGTTTTTTTACCCCTTTGTATACCGACTCCGCTCTAGCATATATCTGCCCCACAAACTGATCGATCAAATCAATTTATTGTGTACAAAACGGTTTCATTTGACAAAATATCTTTACTAAATTTTATATAGAATATTGTCGAAGGATAGTTGCTTTAAAAACTTGTGAAGGGTATTACATCTTCGGTGCAGCCGAAGTAAAGGTTTTGTATAATTTTTTTTTACATTTCGAATTTGTTTCTGTCTCTGACTGAACATACATTTTATAATGGTGGTGGGCGTAGTTATTTTCTGATATTAATTCATATTTTTATCATGTGTACTTAAATGGCGTGGCCTTCAAAATAGTCCCCATTCGATATTACGTAGGTTGCCTCTTACATTTCGGGATTTGGCAGCAATAGTGTGGTAATCAGGCGACTCACAACTTTATCGTAAAGTTTGACATTTTTGATTTTATACATACATACTCAGGACGCTTTGGCATTAGAGCGCTATTTGGGTTGTTTACAGTAACTTAAAATATTCATTTCGGTCAAAAAATGGATTTAAGCCGCCAACATTTTCGCTTGTTTGAACAAAATTCAATTTTCGCCGACGAATCTTCATGAAAGTCTAGTTTTTATCGGTATGAAGAATCTAATCCAGGTCGTAGATCACTCCGAGACGAATTTTGTGAAGGTCGTCCAAAATCAGTTCTTGATTCGGACACTATTGATGCTGTGCGCAAACTGATATTGCAAGATCGTCATGTGACCTATCCTGAGATAAAGACAACTATAGGTATTAGTGGAGTCAGCATACATTCAATATTTCATGGACATTTGACTGTAACGATCATGTTGGAGCCCACACAGTTTGCCGATCGCTCCAAAAAAAAAGCCTCTTGTCGATTGGTCAGGAGTAGTGTTCAAAAAACATGATAGCTACGAAATACCTCTAATACAATATGAACACTGATGAATCGTGGGCTTATACGTAGGAGTCCGAAAGTAAACAGCAATCGACTGTATGGCTGTTTCAAAATGAGTCGAATCCAACAAAAGCTGTTCGCGCATGAAGCACTTTCAGCAATTGGTTGCCTTTTGTTTGGGAAAAAAATGGACTTGTCGCAACCATAACACTAGGACAACACAAAACAGTAAAGTTAGGGTCTGACTGGTACACAACCATTTTTGTGGCAGTTTCAAGAAAACAGGAAAGCCAAGCAACGAAGGCGGTTCACTGTTTACCACGACACACCGACTGAAATAAATGCATTTTTTGGCACTTAAAAATCGATTTGATAAGTAATCCACCATAAAGTCGTGACTTGGAATGAATTCTTTTGTTTTCTGTACGAAAAAAACTAAAAATTCAACATCTTTCGATACTTGAAGAGGCGGGTAATGCGTTCAAAGCGCTTGGTTTAGAGATACCTTTTTCAATCAGAGTGGCAAAAGAGCTTCGACAATTGGTTCCAATACATGTAAAAGTCTGGGTCTTATTAGATAATATTCTGAAATATTGGAATTTGAAACATATGGTTTTCGCTCTGTAATCCCGAAATATAAAAGCAAGCTACGTATCCACTTATGCCAGTATTTCCTCCAATAGTCGAAACTCTTTTCAAACTCAATTCTTAAGATAGTCTTTCAGGAAATTTCGATTTCGTATTTCTTGCGAAACGACGGACCTTTAATGTTCACTTTGTTTCTGATTTTGACAACTCAACTGTGCAACCCCGCAACTGTGCATTTTAAATTTTAAAATTCCCGTTATTTTCTGTGCGCACCTCGTTTATAACTAACTCGATAGCTATCTCTATTATTTCTACAAGTAGGTGTCAGAAAAAATAAATAGGAAAAGTATACTGTATGCTCTGTTTGTGTACATTTGTGAGGTTATAAAACATAAACATATCTTAGTTCCAAATTTTATTTACATTTCTCTAAAACCAATTTGGCATTCAGTTACTGATCCACCCTAATGCTGTGTTCAATAACTGCTCGTAAATTAATTATACTATAATCAGACAAGAGTTCAAAGCCCTTTGACTTCCTTATAATAGACGTTAATTATGCAGCTACACCAATAAACTATGTTTATACATAAGTCTGTGACCATCTGCCATCTGACTTAGAGGCACTTCTTACACGAATTAAAATATTAAACAAGCCGAAATATGCCTTGCTGCTGTCGGTCTACAAGCCTAAAACAACTCAATTAAAATTGATCTAAACAGTTGTTACATCAAAACACACGCACAACTACCACCCCTGATATAAAACAAAGAGTCGGGAGCAGCCGAACATCGAAAAATACATAAAAACTGTGAAACCATAAAATTTATGCCCGTGGAGACTTTGTCTAGCAACAGCATTTTATTGCTATGTATTAGAAACTTTACGAGTCATAAAATTTTAAGAGCCACGAAATGTTCGTGGCGGAATATCGTTGATCCATCTCCGCTCTTGTAAAGTAGAACCAGATTAACAAGCGCTCTTAATCAATTAACAATTAAGTGTGGATTAATGGTGTGAAGAAATGAAGAATAAATAAGAAATGTGTACTTATTAACAGTGTTTCAATGTGATTATAAAACCATTATTATCTTAAAAAAGTGGGGTTAAGTCGTAAAAAATGTATGCTTTACTAGAAACAGTGCTGGCAATCAGATTATTTCACGAATACAGAAGAGCTCAAATCCCCACGCAACCTACATATTTAATTTTGGAGGTTAGATTTATGTGAAATATTAGAAAATTTTACTCTACTTCTTCTAATACAGAATAAATAATCAAATACGAGTTATTAATAATCGTTCCCAAAATTCCAGAATAGTAACTAATTTTTACTAAGTAGACTGTCTAAATAGTTCCTGACTGACTCTCATCTGAGTTTAATGAAACCAGAAGTTACGTCCCAACGCGGGCTTTATTCCCATTTTAGTTCTATATAACCTTTAAAATAAGCAAACAACACGACAATTTCTATCGCTTATGTCCTGGAGGCCACTATATCTAAGGCTGACGTCATAATACTATAGAAGTAATCAGTGCTATAAAAACCGTTCGACGATCGACGGCAGATGGGATGTAATAAGCTACGAATTTGATATTCCAAAAAGCCACCTCTCCCTACAAACAGAAATGAACTTCGTAGGCTTCGTTGGAAAAAGGAGAGTTGAGATTGCGGCAAAACCAGTCAAAATAAAAGCTTGAGCAAATTGATAAACAACTTTAACACTACTTTAACAAGTATATTTGTTCAGTCTATTAAAGTTTAGGATATTCTAACCAAATTAGGTGAACAGAAAAGAAAATGAGAGCTGTTAGTTAGTCAAGAAATACGTCCAAGCATTTGATGAAAGTTACCTGTTTGTGTATAATACTTGACGTTTTCAGGAATATCTTAGAGAGCTCGGTCAGACTAGATTTAACAGCGACTAGTTTATTTAAACAGCACTCGCAAATCGAATGGTATGTAATCTTTTACTAAATTGAAGTCTTCGAAAAGTTGACCCATACGAGTATTCCATCCATTTTCGTTAATCACAATGACATCGAAAAAATTAAAGAGACAGTACTTGAAAACCGTCGTGTTTGCATCGGAAGGATAGCGTGAGATCTCATCATCACTTATGGTTCGCTTCAGCACATTTTCGTTAAAGCTTTGGGTATGAAACGGGTCAATGCTAGACTCATACTTGTACCTTTTGCAGACCTGTACTAATAGAGTTCGCAAAATACATGCTTCAGAACGCAGTTGAGGTCTCAACATTCACCAACTGTAACATTTCTGGTGACGAGATGTTGGTAAATGAATATGCCATCAAAACTGTCCAACAATCTACATTTCTACTTTGACTAAAATTATTCAACAAAGAAGTTCCTTTAAGTTTTGAGTGCAGAATCAAATTTCTGGTGCCGAAGCGTTCAGAATGTTGGAAAATACCTTCGGTGATAATTTTGACGCGACCAAGTGTTTTGATTGTTAAAAATTATTCAAAGAGGGTCAAGAACGCTTTGACGACGAACCACGTTCAGGACGGCCATCAATATCAAAACGTCAATAAAGTAAAAGAATTGGGGCATTATAGGAATATCGGAAGAATCGGTGAAAACCATTTTTAAAGATCATTTGGCTCTAAGAAAGTAAAAACACGATTGGTTTCAAAATCACAAATTTTTTTCGGAAAACAACGTCGCTTTCTGTCTGTGAGACAATGCTTTCCGGCTAGCAAGATTTTATGGAACGTATTGTTAATGGCGATGAGTCTTAGATCTATGCCTTCGATCCTAAAGCAGTCGATCAATCGGCCGCATATCGTGGCAAAGATAAGCTGAAGCCGAAAACTCAAAGCAGGTCAAAAATCAATGTTATGTTTACAGTTTTCTTCGATTATTGAGCAAACTCAAACTATTCAGCAAACTCAAACGGCCACTCCGGAAAGCTGTTGTGAGCCAATTCAAGACATTAAACGAGAGTCGCTATGCTTAGCTGAGGCCGAGCTTATATGGAAAACGATGATAAAGATTGTGAAAATATAACACTTTTTGTCAATCCAGGTAAAATTTTATGAGATGGTATAAGATTGTATACCCCCATCAGATGCACTTTACATGAGGGCTTCTCTTCTTTGTTATTATACAGAGTTTATCCAGAAAGTAATAAGACTGAGCCGATTTGCCGGTTTGTCCAGGAGAAACAAATTCATGACGGACGATGCCTTTGATGTCGCAGGTCTCCCAGCAAGGTCTTCATTAGCGACCTCTTCTCGGCCTTCCAAAAAAGCCTAGTGCCACTGAAACACACCACTTCTTGTTAAAGCAACATCTGGATAAGCCTGCTTGAACATATGAAACGTCACTGTCGCAGATTTACCGAGTTTCACACAGAATTTTATCGCGTACCACTGCTCTAACGAACTCTACATTTTCGGTTTGCACCACTCACGGAAACACGTCGCAAAAAAATGTTTGTTCTGACTCTCCAGGTGCTCTGAGACAACTGACCAGTTCGAATCCAGTCGGTGCGCGTATGCTCCGAAGTACAGTCGCGGCGGAAGAAAATCAGTCCTATTACTTTCAGGACAAACCCTGTAGTTAAGGTTTCCACACAAAGTTTTTATTATTTCACTCACCGCGGTCCACGATTATGGTAAAATAAAAATGTTGAACATACCTGAAAACGAAGCCGAAAACTGGCATTTAATAAAGATATTGCGGACTTAAGATGTAAGCAAAATGTACAAAGTGGGAATAATTGATTTAGTCTGTCCACATTTCAACAAAAAGCACTATAAAAACTATTGCGGAAGAATACTGAATAAACGCCACTAAAAATCGAACTATGAAAGAATCATTTTTCAACAACTTGCGACTATTTGAATGCAACCGGCAGACACGAAGAAAGTTTCCGCTCAAAATTGGAGAAACACGTTCAAAACGGAACTAAAATCGAAATAAGAAATCGCGGCAATAAATTTCATAAAAGCGAAAGACTTTATACTTTGCTTTCAACTCAAGCGTGGCATGTGTGGCGGTAAGGATTGCAGCCGTGTCTTGCCCACCGACGCCACACACGCAACACCATCTTCATCACTGTTACGGTCTCCGTCTGCGTCTACAACGCCATCGCCATCGCCGTCGTGGCCGCAAGCTGAGATGAAACTCAACTGCAGTTTATTAAAGCTCAGAAATTTCACAGCCACTGCACCAAAAAGCGTTCTGCATCGGCGACTTGAGCCTGAGCTGGTGCCGGTGCCGGTGCTGGTGCCGATGATTGTTTCCAGTGCGCATTATCCTGCGGCCACATGTGCAACTGGCATTGCTGCCTGCTGTGCACAGCTGAGTGCCGACACCTCCCACCCCGCGCCGACGTTGCGCCTCCTCCACTAAGCGAATTTGCGAGCGAAAAGTTTTGCTTCACGCTTTGTTGTTGCAGTTGTTGCTGTTACTGGTGTTTTAAGCAGCACACTACGATGAGGAGCGGTGCGGCGCGCGCGGTAATGCGGGGCGTTATTATTTAAAAATGCAATATTTCAGAAATCTTTCGCCGTTCGCTTTTGGATAAATATGTGCATTTCGGAGCGGTTTTCATAAAATTTTATAAAAGCCGAAATTGAAAAGGCAGCAGCAGCAGCATGAAAATGTGATCACCGCCGGGCGAATTCCGATGGAATAAAATGAAAACAAAAGTCGCATATAAATTTCATTTTATGTTGCACCATCGCACCGCGAGCAATACTCGTAACGCAAAGTGGCAGTGGCGGTGGCTGCGCGCGAGGTGCGGTGCGATGGCAGGGGGGCGCTTGCTGCTTATGCGCCTCAATGTATGCATGCGTTGCAGGAGTGTGCTTATAGATTTTTATAAATATGCATTTGAATATGCGCGCGCTTATCTGTGGATATGTGTATGTATGTATGTATGTGTAAGTGTGTGGCGCTGCGTTGCTGCTCGCATTTACCGTCATTGTGGCCGCCTGCAGTTGATTCAATTTTATGAAGCTTTTAAGAAACACTCGCCAACTTTGATTCGACACGCACACAAGCGCATTTACAGACTCACAAATACTCATATATACTTATATATAATACATATGTATGTGGATATGCAACACTCGCACACACTCAGCGCGCGCTTCGAAATGCAATCAACGCTGCATATTCGGCTGGGTGTTGCCGGACGCGTTGCTGAGCGTTAAATGTATTTGCATACAACAAGTTGTTTGGCGTAGCGCACTGGCCGCGCGCGCGGGTGTAGGTGTGTAAGTAGTCAACTTTTACGCTCTTTGCTCGATTGCTTTGAATTTACTCGCCTCTTAATATACATGTGTGCTTTATTTTATTCCTTTATTTGCTGATTCACATATGAATTTGTTCAAAGAAGCGAGAAGAAAGAATCATTCTGGCCTGTGGTGCTGTGGTCTATAAGCGCCTAGGCGAGGGAAGAGAATGTATATAATTTGTAATTTCGAACGACCATTGCGTTTCAGAAGCTTTGAACATTTTCTTGCCATGAATTGATTTCTATGTTCAAATTGCGGCAGAAAGGCATAAATATTTTATGGAATGATCGCAAAGAAATCGGATTTGGAAATAGGAAATTCAGCTAAGGGGCTTATAATAGATAAAATAATGGGAATATAAATATGAAATGTAACGCGATGGTCGCAACTGATTGGGTTGGCCCGTGACAAACGATGGAGGGTTTTGAATTCAAATCTCCTCGTGATGGCAAAATAAAATAAATAAAGAAATTGCAAATTTCCAAGCATATTTCTGGTTTACAGAAATTTACATTTAGATATGTCTTGTAACTTTAAGAACACCACATTTGTCAGTCATATCATCAAGGCGCTGCTCACAAATAAAAGGAGAAGCTCAAATAAAATTTAATAATTACAGATTAGAGCAAACCCAATAGCCAACAGATCGTTAACATGACAGTTGGACATATGTAACCGGAAGGAACACAGTTTGTATACTACAGTGATCTTGACATTTCTCCCTCTCCTTCTTCTTAGCGGAAGTACTAGACATAAGAACATCTGAGAAGCTCCATTGAATAATAAAGATGATATAGAATGCAACCATACACACAACCCATAATAAAACTCAGCGCCTTGCTACAAGTTGCAACGGTGGACTTAGTTGATAGGTAATTAGCAGCGAAGGCTGCTATTAAACTTAAGGAAACTTGGTATATGAGGGGCCCTGGGTGGTGACACACTGAAATTCTCAACTTCTTCGTTTGCGTTTCTTCCAACCTAAATAACTGCCTTGTAGCACCTCCCCCTAACGATAGCTTCTCGGCTCAGCCGCCTGTGAGAGCTTTGTGGACGTGGCGAAGCTGTTGGAGGAGGATGTGTGCAGTAAGCTTCTTGACGGGTGAATATAAGTTAAGAGGAAGAGTAGTTGGTGTCGTCTGTCGAGAGTTCTTCATCAACTTTATTTTCAGACCATTAAACTACTGTAGCACCTTGCAAGCGGAGGTGGCTGCCATCAGCGCGGCAGTAGATGTACTAATCCGTAGTGCAGTTACCGAATCAATATCGTTGCAATTAGAGGTGTTCTGACTGGACACTGTCCAACAGGTTTACACGTTCTTTCAGAATCTCTTTGCCAAAGCTGAATGGAAAGGCGGGGTGAAAGCATCTTGTAAGCAGTTACAGTTTCCTACTCTTACGTTCACGCTGCGCACCCTGGAAACATGAGTAACCCGGCAAAAGAGAGGAAGCTTCAATAGAGGCACTCGGACATATTCGGTTTAAGGGTTGCTGAAGTGTAACCAGAGTTGCGGCTGCGGTTTGGGACCCGCCGCATAGCAACCACTGCCAATGAAAAAGAAACAACAGCATCAAATGAAAGACCTCACCTTTGATGATGACGACAGAAAACGTAATAAGGACTATTATTTAATGGTATGCAGCTGAAATGGCCGGTCCTTAAATTGGGAAGGTGCCGATTTACAGCTGGTTGATGTCCTCGTGAAAATAAAGGCTGACATCAATATCGACCAGATTTTGACCATGCGCCAAATCTTGAAAAAAACTCTTGAAATGAAGATCAACATGTACTCCTACTTCTTCGATTTGAAAACACCTTCGACGGCACGAAAAGGACCTAGCTCTCTGCGTATGCTGTAGAGAAGAAAAGGAATAAGTTTGTGGTAAACACAAACCGATTCGTGAAGTGGTGAGGATCTGGTAATCTACCACATATTTTAGAAGTTTTTGGATAACATGAACAACGAATTTCTGCTCAAGAAAGATTCATCGATTTTGGATCAATCCCACGACCTAACCATATACAAAAATAATTAGGCGGCTTTGCTAGCCTTCTCTTCGCTAAAGAATAGTTCTACTCTCAGCAATTCCAATCAACCATATTATGAGTTCCCGGCCAAAGAAATATTTTCGGCTATGAAGAAGCAAAAGAGCAAAAGAGAGAAAAAGCATGTAGTATAAAGAAACAGATCTGGAAAAGTGTTTACAGACCTATAGCTATTATAGCAGGACATAGAGCATTTGGAGAACATGCAGTAACCGGGTCTGCCATGAAACAACTTTTGCTGCAAACAAGTTATTAGTAAAGCAACGGATTTCTACTTTCTCTATGAATGCCCAACTCTATCACAACCAAATCTAGAACACAAAATTTCAACCGTATATCAGGTGTTTCATTGAGAGCATCCAATGCAACGATGAAACAAGATATCAAGAAGGTAAAGGTCTCACAATAGTACATCAAAATGACGCATCTAACGCTACTTGCACCCGCGAAGGCTGCATTCTTATCTAGCACCTTTTTGAAGTTGTATTTACTACAAACGTTCACATTCAACTCTGCATCACATCAATACTGTAAATACATAGTTTTGAACCAGAATTGTTTGAGATAAAATTCTACCATAGGATACATACCTTAGGAAGATCGTAAATAATTCGTCATAACAGCGCTGCATGGGTCTAACAGAATTAATCATACATCCGAGGTAAATCGACTAGTAAAATATCAACTGACTGAAATCAAAGGATATCCCAGCCCAATTCAACGATTACCGAAACGAGATGTTCACAACGCCACTCTATTATCTAATCTGTTACCTAAGCTCTAGATAAGCCAGTGTGTATAGCCATTTATGTTCGGTTTATTATTTATGTCAAAATTTGAGAGCTTTATTAATAATTTACCATTATCCTTCTTGTCATTGAAACTAGCATACTTCAACATTTTGAGGAATTAATTTCTAAATTTATCTCATTTAAAAATAAATTTAAATCAAATACTTTTGCGCGTAAAAAGCGAAACATTCCCGACTACAAAGCTATTGAAAATAAGTTTAACTAAAACTCTTACAAATTTTCAAAGAACAATTAAAAAGGAACAAAATTCAAATACAAACGACAAACTATCACTTTACATACCTACTCAATATCTATCTATAAATAAAGGTCGCTACTATACATATGCTATATGCAAAGCGTAGAATGTGTCAGCAGAGGGAAAAGTCTCCAAGTCTCGAAGTTTTAATGAGCGCTCCGAAAAGTGTTTGCCTGACGCCAACTAAGAGGGGCTGGCTGGCTTGCAAGTATCTCCATGAATTGGCTCGTTTCATGTTCTACTTAATAGGTATGAACGAGCGTAAGAAAGCGTGCGTATGTTTTTGCGACTCATTTCCAGTTGCAACTGTAAAGTAGTACAAAAGTCCTGTTGACCAAACTAAAGTTTGCAGTTAATTTCTACTTTATTTAAAGTGCTCATAGTTAAATTTTAATAATTGACAAAATATGTAGGTATGTAGAGGGGGGCGAGAGGTGATGTGGATGTGTACGACTCATTGAGCGGAGAAACTGTGACCTTCAAAGGGTACTAGCAGAACTTAAAAGTAAAAATGAACGTTCGATTGTTTTCAGAAGTTGCAACTAATGAGGAGCAGTCTGCGCTAAGGATGAGGGTAGAGAGTAAGGAGTGTGAGAATTCTAATAATAAGCATTAAGTAGAACAAATATTCATAAATAATTTATAAATAACTAATTCTCCCTAAATGTCAACCAAATTGGATGGAAATGAAAGAGATCAAAAGAGTTTTTTTTGCCATTAAGCTCAATAGAAAGAAATGAAAGTTTTCTATGTGGAATTGAGTATTTTTAGTCATGAAATTTTTAAAGGCTAATTAACATAGTTTTCCGTAGTTCGCTAAAGAGGAAGAGAAAAAAATCTTGTAAAGAAATACTTATTATAAGATCTTATGCAACAGAGATACATACGATTGCTATTGTATGGTACTATCGATGACTCGATCGAGTAACTCAGAAGAAAGTTACAAACAGCCGCACTTGCCCCAAAGCGTACTGAAATTACAAGAGATCTCTGACTCAATATCTTTGAGTTTTGACTCTACTCCGAAAAAGTAGATGTCAACCAACTTTCCAACCTTGAACGAAGTAATCTTTTAAAGAGGAGGTGATGTTATTGGAGCTTATACTTAGAACCATTGTTCACAGTTTGCAGATGATGTCTAGCAGAACTTATTGAAGTCCTTTAAAGTACGTAGTTGCTGAGTTTGCTAAAAAGTCGTAAAAGCATGCTGAGTAAAGCTGCATAAAACGGGGTCAGTAGACAGAACTGCCATAAATTAGTTTTCTTCTAGATTCTTGGCTTCGTGAAGCAAGCTCATAGTGCGGCCGTGACTCACCGATTTCAGTCAGTGATATAAAGAGTCCGGACATTTCACTTACTACAAGAATTTATACTTACTTTGTCGTCTTCTTAATCTGCAATTGATCTCTCTTTGGCAGTTAATAATATGAAAGACGTTGCTTGAATGGTTCTCAGGCATTATCGTGGATGAACCTCAACTCTTTCTTATAAACTCCGCAAGAGAAAATCTTAGGCTTCTAAAATATCGAAAAATTTCACAATGCACTCAATTTCATTAGGTTTCTCAGTGCTAAGGACCATGAATCTTCCGCAGAACCTTTCTCTCGAAAACTCGTAGCGCCAACTCGACGGGACGAAGGATGATGAGTAGAGTTCGGTCTTTGTTCGTCGAGAGTCTTTGCTTCTCAATTCCGTACTCGGTCCGAAGTAGACCCTGTTGACAAGAGATATCCTGCGTTGGATTTCGAGGCTGAAATTATTGTTGCTGTTAATAATGGTTCCAAGATAGACGAAATTATCTACGAGTTCGAAGTGACGAGACGTGGGAGCCTAGTCGCGAGCGCGACGACAGTTTGTTTGATGACGGGAGATATTAAATTAATTTTGAACAAATATAAATGTCGACATTTTCACAAAGAGTGAATCAAGGAATCCCAAACAAAATCTTAAAAGTAAAGTTTAAGCGTTTTTTAGTTCGTCATAAATGAGTTTAATTGATTGAGAAAGTTGCTGGCATTCCAGCTATTAATGGCTTTACAACCAAAGCAACAATAGTAATAACATAATAAGTGGCATAGAAAAAGGGTGCAGCAGACAAGGCAAGTACGCTTGCAATAAAATCGCGTGCATTCGCCTTCGTGCGCCTCAACTCATGATGAGCCACTTCAGCTCGGACGACGGCTGGTGCTCCATCATACTCCACGCTGCAGCGCTCGCGCAATCATTTATCCACACGCCCGAGGATGTGTGTTAGCATTATTGTTGTTGTTATCGTAGTCGCAACTGCGCTTGGCACATGGTGCTTAAGTTCTCTCTCAAATGATTTCTGTGATACGCTCAAATGACACTCACCAGACCAATTGTCATGATGAATTGTGATGTTGGCAACGTCGCTGTGCAGAAAACAAAAACAAGAACTATCACTTCTTGTGTGGTGGCTTTGACATTGCTGGGGACTTATTCGAAATGAAGTCACGAATCGTTGCTGTCGTTTGTTTGCTTGTGACTTCGAGTCATTTATGTACTTGATCTCCACCATAAAGTGTCGCGGTTAAGTGGCCGATTGCATGTGATTTTGATATTCAATGAATAATATTGTGTGATAATGTTGCCATCACTTGCAGTATGCTCCATTTCACTTTCTCTTGAAGTGGGGTAGAATTTTGAAGATTTGTGATGGTTTGAAGTTTACTGTGATCTTTTTGGTGCAAAAACGAAATTGATTATATTCATATTAACTGCTTTTAAACTGCGGAGACAGATGATTTCATGGGGCTTAAGGTGTGGAGGGGAAAAAGTCGCTGAAGATGAGGCGCAGAGAACATTTTCACGGATGGGTCAAAGCTAGGAGGAAAGGTTGGAGTGAAATTTTTCTGTTGGGAACCCTCCATCAACCTTAGCTTTAGATTACCGGATCCCTTTTATGTTTGTCGGGCAGTGGTGGCTGCTATCAAGGTGGCGATAGACGTACTGTTACGAAGTGCAGCCTCTTTTAGATAGGTGAGCATTCAATCCTACAGCATAGTGACAATACTTGCGCTGAGATCGCTAACTTTGCGTTCAAGTGAGACTGTTCTCACTAGAAAAAACATCAAGCTCCTTTAAAATCAGGCTGCTCACCTTACTCTGCGTTTTAGCCCAATCGAGGACTTAGCAGGCGCTGGTTGACGACCATTTCCTGTGCGACTACGAGATCACTATGATCTAAGGTAGAACGCAAGAGATCTACTGAACTATTTACCCTGACCAAAGTTCATCATGCCGAAATTGTAGGAGTTCATACTGGACACTGTCCAATAGACATTTATGCGGTAAGGCTTAAAATCTTGTCGTTCGCCAGTTGTCAAAATTATATGGAAGAAGGTGAGGTGGAAACATCCAAGCACTTTCTCCTTCTTTGTCCAGTCTTTGCAAGACTAAGACTGAAACATCTTGTTAATCTTACCTTCGGCGGATCAGAAGGCATAGCCAAAACTGATATTAGCCGTCTCAACGAATTTGTGACAGGCTCAAAATGCTTTGTCGATCTGTAAGGGTCGTATGGCGAAAACCGAAAACCTATAAAGTGACATAACTAAGCCATAAATAACGATATTAAAGTGAAATTTGGCACAAAGGATCGCATTAGGAAGGGGCATATTTGGACGTAATTTTTTTTGGAAAAGTGGGCTACTATAGCTATGTCAACCAAACTCTAAAGAGTCGTTTCCTTCAGGCATTTCCATATACAGTTTAAAAATGGAAGAAATCGGATAATAACCACGCCCACCTCCCATACAAAGGTTATGTTGAAAATCACTAAAAGTGGCTTAACCGACTAACAAAAAACGTCAGAAACACTAAATTTTACGGAAGAAATTGCAGAAGGAAGCTGCACCCAGGATTTTTTTAAAAATTGAAAATGGGCGTGACCTCGCCCACTTATGGACCAAAAACCATATCTCAGAAACTACTAGACCGATTTCAAGAAATTCGGTATATAATATTTTCTTAACATCCTGATGACATGTAAGAAATATGGTTGAAATCGGTTCACAACTACGCCTTCTTCCAATATAACGCTATTTTGAATTGCCTTCTCTGTATAATATATACATTAGGAACCAATGATGATAGCGGAATAAAACTCTACACAAATATGGTATTTGAGCTGAGGTAACCCTTGTGGAAAAATTGTCGCGATCGGACTATAACTTTTCAAGGTCCCTGATATCGAACACGAAGAACTCAGTGCCTAACCTAACATAACCTAATTTTTCACCGAAAATATCGGTAAATCTCTCAGACATTTTCATGTAATTCAGAGGGCATCATTTTTATACTTTCGCAAAAAAGTTGCTAATAACAGTGTCTCGATTATCACTTTATCATTCGAGAGTATAAAATGTTCGGTGACACCCGAACTTAGCCCTTCCTTACTTCTTTTCGAATAGTTTACTTTTCGAAAATATTTACTCACTACACGAATAACTTATTTGTTCGCGTTGTCTCCACCTTCCAAAAAAAGCACAACTTCCCTAACCAACGGTATTGAGCAGCTGCTGAAGAATTGCCGCTATAAATGTAAGTAGTTTCAGCATCCTTGACCTAAACGACCGTAGTGAGTGATTCAGGTTTAAAGATTAAAAACAGCTGGCGTAGAACCAAATGATTTGATTGTACGAGTATAAGGAAACTAGTCTTAAAGTTCCAGGTTGTCGCCGAGTGGCAGTGTCTCGGGTCCTGCTAAGGGCTTCTGACCACCACCAAATTTTTGGCGTGGATGACCAATCAGTGTAAGATCCTTCTGATGAAAGAGCTCATTTCTCACTCTCAAAATCATATATCCACTCTTATACAGAATAATTTTTTTTAAGAAACAAGATTTTTACTAAAACGAAATTTTCTTATTTACAAGTTTTTTGTAGGTTAAAGAGTTAAAACGCGACTTTGCGCTCATTTGACCACCTCATGGCGAGCTGCGTTGTCGTCCGCCAAGCACTTTGATAAATCCTGCCTGCAACTACTTCTGTATATAGTTATATATATAAGTGTATGTGGGTGTTTGATTAAAGGAAGGCGTTTAGAGGAATAGAGCGTCAAGAGCTCCACTACAAAGTGCACTGATTTATGCTCGAACTTGTGCAGCTATAAGCGCCAACGCTCGCCTGCAACTACAGTTGTATATATGTGGGTATATATCTCTCTGTATAGTTAAGAGTGTGTGTTGGCGTGGTTATTCTGCGGTTTGCATGGAAATCCACGAACGTTCCAGCGGCTTTTATTGCTGATAAATTGTATACATTAACGCGAAAGGAGACTAAAAGGCTTGCAAATTGAGAGGCACAGCGCTGTGTATTCCTTGCCGGCGCATTTGTGCGAAAAGCATGCCAAGGCCATGGCGCTAAGAGGGAGGATAAGTAGATAAAACCGAGATTCTAATTCATGCGGCCATTGTTCTATATAAAATCGCAGCTTAAAAAGGAAAATACATTTTAAATAACATTATTCGTGACATCAATCATGACACATTTAAAAGCTTGTGCTCTCACACTATTTAGTGTCAAAATAAAATTGTACTAAGTGGACCATAATTGTCAGGCAATTCATTGTACTAGTACGATGTGCAGATGCGCGATGGAGGCAACAATGAAGGGGTACTTATGGAAAGTTGAAATTTGTGTTGAAATAATATATGATGCTAAGCGTAGCTCATGATACATAACTGATCACTTTTAAGCAGTATAATCAAACAGGTGGCAACATTGTTAGATTCTATGATATCATGCAGTTGAAATCATTTATGATGGGTAAAACAAAAATTATACGAAATCTTATAAATATAGCATTGTCAACTGTCACGTGTCAGCTGTGACTGAAAGTGAGTTGAAAGTTCTTTACTAGAAGATTGGAAAATGTATATATGGTAGGTAATTACTGATTGAGTAAGTTCAAATCATAACAAATTCATGAATACCTGCCATCTGTCAGCTGGAATCTGCCACCGATGGACACTCAACAAATATTGCAGTCTTAGCTTAAACTCAAAATTATAAAAAAAAGTTTTTAAAATCACACGTTTCATATGTCACATATCTGTCATGATCAATGAAAAGTGAGTTAACAATTAAAAGTTCAAAATTATATATAAAAGCACATCCATATTGCAAAATGTGGAAATTTGAAATTTCAAATGAATCCAAAGTGCCCAAGTGACTTGTCATTTGTCACGAATCACTTATGACAAATTACACCTTTATAAAAAGAGAAAAAGCTAATTCTATCTAAAGTGTAGCGAAAAAGAGACTAGCTGCTCACATGCCTGTTAAGGACAATGCACAATACCTATCAATGATATCATGTCATCTGTCACTGATTAACCTTTGACAAATGAAATTAAAAGCAACTTCAACTGTAATTTGGAAATGCACAAATAAAGAGTTATATATGACACCACACCATAAAATCACGTGTACCATAGCAATCTACACATTGTGACTGTGTCACGTGTCATTAGTCACTTATGACAACTAAAAATATCGTAAAAAATATCGTAAAACTGCGATCAAAAAGCTATAATTGTTAAATATTTTTAAAATAAAGATTACTTTATAGTGATTAAGTAAGTAATCGCTTATTTAATTGAAATAAATAAAACTTACCCAAGCTGTCATCTGTGAACAAATAATTGTGACAAACGCAAAGTGAAAGATAAGCACCGCTCAAAAGTATTATTAACCATTAATGTGAAAAATTAAGCAATGCGGTGAAATTAAATATCGTAAAACCAAATGTACACTTTTCTAGGAAGTAAAACTACCAATAAATCAGAGATGCCTATAAATTATAATACAAAAATATTGGTCAGGAAGAATAATCTTTCAAATAGTAGTCACATAATAATCGAGCTGAGAATACAAGGTATTATATATTAACAGAATAGACCACGTCCATCACACAGCGAAGAAAAAAAACAGCCACACCTTAGAACGAAAACGAAAACCGTCAAGTCGTGAAGTCGATTCGGCGCCATTCGCAGCAACACGGACTGACGTATGGAACGACTTGACGTATTTTACGTCAATATCTTAAATTGGAAGCATACAAAAAACAGCATGAAAAAGTGCAAGAACTGAAACCGCTTGACCTTCCCAACCCACATCACTTCGCTCTATGGGTTCCTGAAAAGTTTCAAGAAGATCCGTCGTTTTCGAGCCAAATTTTGTTCAGCAGTGAGGCCATTTCTGGCTCAATAGGTATGTAAACAAACAAAATTGCCGCATTAGAGAGGAAGAAGATGAAGAAATTCAAGAGCTGCCATTTCAAAAAGAAAAATCAACTATTTGGTGTGGTTTGTGAGCAGGTGGAATCCCATATTTATTCAAAAATGATGCCGGTGAGAACGTAAGCGTCAATGGCGACTGTTATCGCGCCATGATAGCCGACCATTTGATGCCTAAAATTGAGGCTCGTTACTTCGGTGACATTTGGTTTCAACAAGACAGCGCCACTTCACACACATCTAATCAATCAATGGATTTATAGAGAGAGAACTGCGGTGAGCAAATAATTTCACGTTTTAGATCGTTCAATTGGCCATCAAGGTCGTGTGATATCGCACCGTTATATTCTTTCCTGTGGGGTTATGTAAAGTCTAAAATCTATGCGGACAATTCCGCCTCGATTCAGGTCTGGAGCAAAACCTCAAGCGTGTCATTATCATTACCAAGCGTGTCAGTTACCAGTCGAAATGCTCGGACGAGTCATCGTAAATTGGACTCAACGGTTGGACCATCTGAGATGTAACCGCTTTCAACATTTGAAAAAGATAATCTTAATGAAATAAATAGCAAAGAATGTTCTTTTGAATGATAATAAACATTACCCATTAAATTTGAAGTTTCTGTGTTTTATCTTTAAAAAAGTGTGGCACCTTGAAATGGATCACTCTCTACTTTATTACTTGCGAAGTTATTATTATGATTCTTACAAACTTCATACAATTCACATCTGCCTGTATTGCTTTAGTCTCTTCTAAGCTTTTACAATATCACTTAGTCAAACTTTGTGAGAATATTTGAAATCCTCTAATTATTAATCGGATTAATTACGACGACTAATTCTGTATTAAACTGGAAAAATTATACACCTTTAGTTGCGCAAACAAAACGGAAAACAAAAACAATAAGAAGAAGAAGAAGAAGTCTATTCGGTTTCTTGGTCATTGTGAGCAGCAAAGTCTTAAGAATTCAAAGAGTAAGCAGGCAAGCAGCCAGCAATCAAGGCAAGCGCAAAGGAAAATGAAAACGGCAACAAAAACAAAAACAAGCGCGAGAGCAAGAACGATGATGCCATAAGAGGAAATAAAAACGAACTTAAACCGCAATTAAAGTGAATGTTTTTACACGCTTCCACAATCCGCCAAGATGAAAGTTTTTGAAGGCTGCCGCTGCCGCTGCCAGTGCCGCGGCCAGTGCATGGCTGGCCGGTCAGTGGGCGGTGCGGCAAAGGGCTGTAGTGCACTTAAGACGTTTTGGCAAACTTTTGCATCGCATTGCGCGGACAGGGCGCTAGAAAGGGCCGGCCGCGTTATGCCCGACACAGCGGCGAGGTGCGACGGCAGCGGCAGTTATTGCTTTTAATTGCCAGCACTTTTATACTTAGCAGTTTAGCCATTTCAATTTTCACTTAATAAATATTTTTTTCACTTTTGCCGGCTTTTTGTCTTAATTTCTAAATTGCAGCTAAGACTGTAAAGGAATCACTCTCCCCAACTATGTGGATGGCATAATGTAAGAGTTTACTGTTTGTTTGTTGATGGGCGGATTGCAATCAATTGGGTTTTCAGGCAATTGAAGGCACAATTATTAAATAAATATGGTGTAAATATTGCTAGTTTCTTCACTTGAATTAAAGTCGTATGTGTAAAGTTGCCTTAAAACGTTTTGATATTTATAAAAAATTAGGTTATATTTACTGGAATAGTCAAACTAAGCTGAAGCCTAACAACAACATTATTTTGTAGACAACAAGGGAACAACTTCATTTGGTAAAAATAAGGCGATTAATACGGCAAATATGTGAAGAAACTTCTTCTACAGATTCCAAAAGGCTCTGCGTTGAGAATTCATAAGGCCTCTGATACCTTAATTCTAGAAGAGATCAAAAATCCCACCTCATTTGATCTAGATTTAGAACTAAGTCCAATCATTTTTCCCCCACTAACTAGCTACCTGGACGATGACAACAACTGATGAGTCGACGTTGCGAGTTTTCGAGAGGAAAGTTCTGCGAAAGATTTGTGGTCCTTTGCGCGTTGGCTACGGCGAATATCGCATTCGATGGAACGATGAGCTGTACGAGATATACGACGACATTGACATATTTCAGCGAATTAAAAGACAGCGGCTACGCTGGCTAGGTCATGTCGTCCGAATGGACGAAAACACTCCAGCTCTGAAAGTATTCGACGCAGTACCCGCCGGGGGAAGCGGAGGAAGAGGAAGACCTCCACTCCGTTGGAAGGACCAAGTGGAGAAGAACCTGACTTCGCTTGGAATATCCAATTGGCGCCTCGTAGCGAAAAGAAGAAACAACTGGCGCGCTGTTGTAAACTCTGCTATAATCGCGTAAGCCGATTGTCTACGCCAATAAAGAAAAAGAAGAACTAGCTACCAGCCTGGTTGATTCATATGAAGAAAGCAGATTGTCATAACGTGTCTTATTTAAAAATAAATGATTTGTTTAAATGCAAAACTTTTTATTCTGAAATCTAAAATATAACATTCTTAAGGAGTTCTGTATTGAACAAGAGAAGGGATGGGAACACTAATTAGATTTATAGAACTAATGATTACACTTGTCTTCTAACAATATCCTGATCCCCACAAATGGTTTTATTTGGCGCAGACCAGTAATTTACAGCTAATCTCAAAGTCTCCTTACTAGCTTTTATTTGCTCCCTACTATTGATTAAGTATTGACTTCAAAAATTTGATGTCTGTAAGCACAGACAACGCTGTTAATTTTGTGAAAAGAACTACCTACATCTGCTACATATACTTCTATAACCCGGTAGTCTAATTAAAATTGAGGCGAGCTTAAAGTTTCCTAATCTTTTCCGCATATTCCTGTATTAATAATTGTTTCATATTGTCAAACGAGAAAAGACGAGAATGCCTTAGGCTAGGTTAGGAGTACGACCCTACAGGGACCGCCGGTTCGTTGTGCTACAGGAGCGGCCATTTGTCCAGTGCTAGAAGGAAATACGCCTATAGAAATCTCCTCTGACTAACTGCCACGTTAATAGCAGCCACTTTATCCTGAAAAAAACTATTGTGGTACGTTGGCCTAAAGCTATGATTGACGGAGAGCTCCTTTCAGAAAACTCCATCTCCAACCTGGCCTCCTAGCTTCGATCTATCCATGAAAAACTCACTGTGTTTCTTCTTCAGAGACCCCTGGACATCCGCATATCCTTCGTCGTTATGAAAGCAGGAAAGAAGCCGCCACAAGTAGCCTCTGCGACGCAGGGCACCAAGTTTTAGGAATGCAGTTGAAGGAGGAGGAAATTCGGCGTGTCCTTGTTCGAACCCCTTAATATGCCCAGCTTCCCTGACCCCTAACGCACTTTGCAGCAAAGCAACCGCCGGCAACGTCCACGAGTGCTATGTGTAAAATGACATTAAATGCCAATGGTCCGCATTTAGTCCGCATATAAGGTCCTTTCTTTAGACAAGTTCAGGTTCCTTATACCCCACAATTTTCAGCACTTCAATTCCAGACCGGTTTTAGGATAAAACTTTGTTTAGTTTGGAGAGTATTATAAGATTCAAAATAGACACTACTCATCGTTTACCTCTTCGTATAAGTAATATACTTTTCTCTTATTTAAGTTGCTCCTAAATTCTATCATCTCTCAAAATAGTCTACGAGCCGATCATATTTGACTTGAAAAGATACCACAAAGTTTAATTCCAAATAATTCGGAAAATCCTCAAGTCACTCCTCTCAATTTAAGTAGAGATTAAAATCTCTCAAGCCTCCCTTCAGATTCAAAACCAAACGGAGGAACTTTCAGAACAACCAAGTCATAACATTGAACATTTTAAAACAATGAATTTCAAACCAAACTAACCGCACTTTTCATTAAAATACGTTTGCTTGAATCACTAAATGTTAAACTCATTAACATCCCTATCCTTTTTGAATCTAATAAAGTAAAATAACTAGAAATGGATGAACAAATTTAATCTACTCACAAATACGGTCGGCTTTCAAACCCAGCTGTCCTTTAACATGCCATTTCATTGCTAAAAAAAACTGCTTTCTAAGCCAAGTTTACCAGGAATAATTATGCATGTTTCGACAGAGAATTATGCAACAACAAAAAGTTACCAAAAAAATAGAAAGAGATAAAAGGCAAATGGTCTAAAAGTTTATTTTAACACGACAGAGTTGATTTTTATTTTGTGCTTTTTTCGTTTTTTGTTTTTGGTTTTCTGCTCTGCTTTCCTTTTTATTATCTCAAACAATATTTGTGCACGCAAATTGTCGACATGCTCCTGCCGTCCTTGTGTGATCATTGCTGCTGCTGCTGCTGTTGGCACACACTTTTGTTGCAGTAATAAATTATGGTTGTCAACACTGGGTAGCAATTTCTCATGCACTTTCGGCATTTCAGATCAACAGCCAGCCAAACAAACCGGCCCAACAACGGCCAGTCAGCTGCCAAGCGAAAGGACACCCCTTTGAAGTTGGCAGAGCAAAAAAGGAATGCTGGCAGGATAATGTTTGTTGCTACAAGTATTAGTTAGGTGGCGTTACAGTTAGATGTTCGCACTATAATACATACCAAACACATTCAAACATACACACAAATACAAGCATACACATACAAAAAAAATGAAGAGAAATTTGCTTTTTATTTGCTGCTCTATGCAAATCAAGCTGTGGGAGGAGACGTGGTGCAGCTGAAAAAATTGCCAGCAATTCAAACGGTACGCACGGGCATTCAAGTACGTAGTATGTTTGCAAGTGTGAATGTGAGCACATAGCCACTACTACTTAAGCATTTATAATGCTTCGCCGGATCCAGCATCCATACGTTGACAGTCAGTCATTTCTCTCTTATATTGCTAACTAAAGTACACAAATATATACATACATACATACGTACAGATGCATTTGTACTTGTAGAGCTTATGTGACTTAAGTAACTTGTATGCAATGGCATCTACAGTTATTGACATAGTAATAGAAACGGGGGTGTATTTAAGCTTAACTTACTTTGGAAAAAATTGCTTATTTAGAAACTGAACTCTCATTTTAACATAAAAAGGTATGAGAGAATTATTGTTATAAGACAATTTATCCGTGTTCGCTATTAAACATAAATTGGAGTTCCCCTTAAAGAGAGCAAAAAGAGGAAGTGTAAAGAGTGAGGTGCTCATGCTTACAGTTTTTATATTTTCAGTATTTCAGAAAGCAATTCTTTTAAGTTATTTCAAATTCAGTTATTTAAAACTAAAATATTTTTCAGGGTTACCACCTGTGTAAAAAAAAAAATTACAATTCAGTTACTTAATTTAAATTTCAATTATTTAATTGTATTACAATAATTTTACATTTTTTTTAATTAAAATTTTATTATGGGTTCAGAGTTGCCACATATTAAAAAGTAAAAAGAAAATTTTATTCAAAGTAAAACTAAATATAAACCACATACATAATTGCTGTGTAAACCGAAAATAACATATAAAATTACGGAATTTGTATTATAAGGTTGCCACCCTTCATATAGCAATCTCTGATTAGTTAGAAATTTTCTATAACACATAACAATGAGATACATAAATTCCACTTAAAGGGTCGTAAATTTTCTTTACAGTACTTATAATATCTTACATCTTAAAAATTTCTAACAGAATTGCCACATTTTTGGTATTTGTAGAAAAAAAAATTTTGATATTATATTATGATATTGATTGTTAAGGCGTCGTAAAAAATTTTAAAAATACTTACAAAAACTTCAAAATTTTTACAGAGTTGCCACATTTTGGTATTTTTAGAAAAAAAATTTTAATATTATATTATGATATCGATTGTTAAGGTGTCGTAAATTTGTTTTTTACAATACTTATAAAATCTAAAATTATAAAAATTTATAACAGAGTTGCCACATTTTTGGTATTTGTATAAAAAAAATTTGATATTATGTTATGATATTGATTGTTAAGGCGTCGTAAAAAATTTTAAAAATACTTACAAAAACTTCAAAATTTTTACAGAGTTGCAACATTTTGGTAATTTTAGAAAAAAAAATTTTGATATTTTATTATGATATTGATTGTTAAGGTGTCGTAAATTTGTTTTTTACAATACTTATAAAATCTAAAATTATAAAAATTTATAGGAGAGTTGCCACATTTTTGGTATTTGAATAAAAAAAAATTTGGATATATACTATATTTGTACGAAATGAAATATATTAAATAACAATTTAAATTAAATAAAAACAAGAAAAAACTTTAACTTCGTTTGCACCGAAGCTAATATACCCTTCACATGTGCATTTCTTTTAGTAACTATGTGTTCAGTTTGTATGGTAGCTATATGCTATAGTTAACCGACCCGATCAATTTCTTCGGAGATTACATTGTTGCCTTAGAAAATAATATATACCAAATTTGGTGAAGATACATTGTCAAATATGAAAGTTTTCCATACAAGAACTTGATTCCGATCGTTCAGTTTATATGGCAGCTATATGTTATAGTGGTCCGATATCGGCCGTTCCGACAAATGAGCAGCTTCTTGAAGAGAAAATTTCGTTGGCAAAATTTCAAAAGGATATCTTAAAAACTGAGGGACTAGTTCGTATATACATATACAGACGGACGGACGGACGGACGGACATGGTTAAATCGACTCAGCTCAACATACTGATCATTTATATATATACTTTATAGGGTCTCCGACGCTTCTTTCTGGGTGTTACAAACATCGTGACAAACTTAATATACCCTGTTCGATTTATATTGGAGAAATCAGGTAAAAAAGTTATTTTTATGAGTATTTAAAATCATTTATTTAAAGGTCAGATATAGTAAGTAAAAATTGTATTATTTTAGAAATTAGTTAATTAACAAGAAATCAGTTGCACCGAATACATATATGTATAATACCCTTCACAAATACAAAGGATCGGCTTTGATGCTGATCGTTCCGTTTGTATGGCAGTTATATGCGTATATACTGAAGGTCATGGTTAAATAGACCCAGTTCGTCAGGTGGATCATTTAGATATACAGTTTTTAGGGTCTTTGACATTACCTTTAGAGTGTTACAAACATTGGACAAACTTAATACACCGTGTTCAGGGTATAAAAATTATTGCACTAAAAATATGTGCTTAACTGTAGATAAACTGTTGAGTGTATACTTTAAGTGACGCACAATTTCTCATTAGACATAGAATATACGAGCAGCAATCCATCTTTTCAAAGCACATACACACACTCAAACACTCATATACCCCAACCCACCGACCAATAGCCGGACCACCGCTCTTGGTTGTGGATTTGTAAACTGAATTATATTCAAAAACATGTCGATTACCCTTTATACCAAAACAGACAGATAGCGACACGCACACACCGACAGACATACCCACATAATTTGCCACTACCAGTTCCGGCGAGGGACAGCTACAGCTGCACCAACACCTCGCATGTATGTAGCGAGTGTAGCAGGAGTTCTAGGGGCTTGGAGCGGCACAACTTTGAGATGCCATGTTTTAATAAAGCCGGAATTATTCTTATCACACGTGCAGAGTGTCCACAAATTTATTTGCGACATTTTTCCGCAAACACACACACACACGCACACTATCACACGTATGTAGTTGCGGAAAAAACGCTTGCATTTTACATGAAACTGTTTGTGTTTGTACATAAATATATTATGTGGGCGTGTTTTTTGTTGTAATTTTTATTTCACCCTTACCGCTCATGTGACCCTCTGTGTTGTTGGGCAAAATATTTAACATGGAAAATGTAGAATTTTAAGTGAAAGGAATTAAAAATGTGTGCAAGTAGCTTGAGCACGTGATTTTTAGCTAAAATATTAAAAGCTCTAAACTAACAGTGTCGCTCTAACAAATAAATATGCACACACACATGCATATAAGAAAGTGTTGGTGCACACGTACACGTCCAGTGTTGCATGCAAAAAAAGTGTGTGCTACTTACTGCCCTTCACCGGACGCTCCAACGGAAGTTGTTAGATACACCAATCCAATGCCATTTGCTGGCCGATTTTTCGCATTCATATCACGTTCGAGCTTATTCTCTCTTATCAGCAAAAACTACGAACTTACTAGATATTAGTGTGCAAAACTATGCGAATGCCAATGCGAATGTGTATCTGTGTGTGTATGTGTGAATATAATTGTATGGCTTCTAGGTAGGAGTGGATATTCCAGTGAGTGTATAATTCTGTCTACATCGGACCACAAAGAGATGCCGAACTTGACGTGTATTCTATATTGATAAATTATATTTGATGTAGGGAGCAATGTAATACAGTTAGTTGAGGGATATTCAATAAATTTTTCAAACAATCAGGCAATTTGTATTTGGGTGAAAATAATTCAAAGGGTAGCTAAAAAGTTCATATTCTCTTAAAATAGAAGAATTTTTATCAATAAATATGTGTGACCTGGTCTACGGAAAGGGGGCTTAGGTGTCAAAAAAAAGAGAAAAATTAATGAGATAACGAGAAACTGACGATTATTTTTAACAACTTTTCCCAGAAAACTAGTTTTCGCACGTTAGCTCCCTTTTCGTAGACCAGGTAGTTGACAGCGGGTAGCGTACGCCTATTTTAGTGATCTTTAAATTTATAAAAATGATTTATTTGATAAAAAATACATATGACCAATAAAAATGGTCCCCGTCTAGAGTTATTGACGCAACGAAATCGTCGCTGTGGTTAAATTTCTTTCTAATGAGCATTTAATTGATGTCTCAGGGCAGAAAACGTCCGCCGGCCCAGATGTGGAGAGCAGGTCGGATGCAGAAGCTGTTTGAAGACCAGTTCAAGTAATTATCGGGAAGCAACCATAAAACACTATATTTTTCCGATATTTCCTTTTGATATAAGTTCTAGAAACAATAAATCCATTATCGGCTTTACTTTTGGATATCGTGCGTTGTGCTCGCGGATTGCGAATAAATCATTAATTTTTTGTCAAAGACTCAAAGTTTAGTGATTTTGAGGTCAAAGAAGTATCATTCTCTGAAAATTGAATTGACGAAAATCCTGACTGAATACCAATGATTTTACGGGTCGCCTCAAGAAAAGTTTGTGTAAATCGACTTTCCCAGTATTTTGCTAATAGGAACGTTTGTTTCTAAGTGAGTTACATTGAGAAAATTGCAACAAGATGTAAAACAAAACGGTAAATGTTTGATCTTAATCAAGTTATTCTAACTATGCTTAATACAAAATTCAACTAAATGCCAAAATACTACTATGTTTTTGCTTCTTTTAACTAGACTTCATATATAATTAATACTTCTAATATCAGCTGTTCTTTCACCACCACTTTCGGTCGTCCACCTATGGAAATTTTAGTAAAACACTTACGAGTGATTGCTTTTCCTCTTCTTTAGGAAAAACAGCAGTCATGAAGTAATTTTTGGTATAAGCAAAGGTGACCGATAAGGAATAATCATATAGTATAACTTCCTCTTGGACCTCTACTGCACCAAAATGCAGTTGAAAGAAAAGCTCGGCGCACTCTGTTTTTCCCATTTAAAAGTCACATATATATTGAGACCTTTAGACCTTTTCTTTGGCGTTTGATGACTTTGCAGAGACCAAGATACCTGTGGAATCAACAATAGTAAGAAAGTTTGCAATATTCCCTTGCAATAACTGCAGCATCAAACTAACCTTACATTAGATCATTATATTTAGCGTCATCACATTCGCAAAGCTTATTGTTGTAATATAATATTTAAATCACCGATAGCTAAAAATATAACATGTCTAATATTCTAACCTAGAAGGTTGCTACGAGTGCATCTACGCTGTGAAAGACTTCGAGGAACTTATAAGAAAAGATATTTCAGCCAATATGAAAGTCTCGATTAAATCAATAGATTACACCGAATGGAAAACGAGCATTCACGAAGCTCAACGATCAACCCCTTCTCTTATTGATTCACGAAGTTCAGAAATACTATTAAATATAGCAATCGAAAATGAAGATACAGCTGTATTTATATTGATGAATCATAGAATTATCGAGCCAGAGCAAGAACATACATATGTTAGATTACGCAGCGGCTGAAGAAACTGATTACAATGAATGAAAAATGGCGTTTAACAAAGATCGACGTTCATCAACGCCATTGTTTGGTTCCCAGGGATCGAAAATCTTAATTTTAGTTAATGGCTCACAGGATGATCGACTTGGAGTATTGATTTTAATCAATAATCTATGTATGTATAATAAAATGTTAGTATTTAAGAAAAAATTTTAAATTTATGTAGCTAAATCAACGATATTGCAACAATATTTTGAAATAATGCAGCCTTGAGAGAATTCTTTTTATTTTTTTGTTTTTAGCATCGTAACATTATGATTTAACGGCAGATGGCGCCATATTATATCTTATTTAGTGTTATATTTATTATTTGGCAGTCACTTATATTAAGGTAATTGAGAAAAGTTCGCTATTGGAAGTACTTACATCATTTTTATTGCCACATATTCCTCCTTGACATAGTATCTCAAATTGAAGCAAATTCAACTATGTTAGATATACCACGCAGCTGCCGCGAAATGTTATTTAAAGTCTAAATGGCTTATAGAGAAATTGGCAGAGAACATACTGAATGTTAACCTACTAGTTGCAGGCTTATTCACTGGCAACGAATGCGCAATTTCGTAACTTGTCTACTACAGGGTATTAGCCAATAACTAAGTGTAATATTCCCATCAAAATATTCCTAGCTTTTCGATAGTAGCATTTCTGTTTGAAAATTTTAATTAATACTTATAAGAGATCTCCTCAAAATAGTGTATAGTTACCCGTGGTTAGAGACAACAAAAGCATACATTGTCTTAGAGTTACAGGATACATGATAGCTAAAGTATATTAACCAAATCTCTACTTAGAATTCTCCGCAAACTCATTCATGAACTCAAAGCTAAATTTATGCAGAAGAATTAATTAGCGACTCACAAATCAAAAGTACTATTTTATTCCAATCTTTACTTTCAAAATCACATTTCTAAGCCCACATCTCTTCAATAATGATGCGTTGAATGAATGCAAGGTTATAAGCTATGTTTTCGAGCATCATCCTTTGCGAGATCTACTCGATATCGGTTTTTTGGTTTCATACCCAAAACATTAACCAAAATTTGTTAAATCCAATACAAGCATTTTCAAGAACGGTTCCTTTAACTTTTTCTTTATCGTCATTAACAGAGATGGATGGACGACTCACGTGAGGTAAGTTTGCGTTGACTTCACGACCTTGACCAAATGCGAGTTGTTAGTCTACGATTCCATAGCCGTGATTTCATTATAAACGTAAAATTTCAAGCAAACTCGTTGTTTCATTATTTTTTTCGTGGTGAAAATCGTCAGACAAACTAACAAATAAAGAGCTAGCACACTGATTGGCATTATGGACATCAAACTTCATACGAACATAAGTCCAAAATAAATTCGATTTCGAGTTAAATTCAATCATATTTTGAAAGAGGCAACGGTTTTAAGCTATTTCTTCACAGAAGCTAATATCTGATGATGGTGATTCACGCATGTCACGCTCTTTCATATCAAACATTGCAATGACATACCCTGTAAATTTTGCATATTGAGTATCAAAGCGCTTCAGCCACTATGCCAAGCTATAAAAGAGCTTGAAATGTTAGGCTAAAACGCTTTTGGCTCCAATATTATAGATTTGAATGGGTTGGAACTGAGCTAAGCGGGTTTAACTAGTATCTATGGTAGAATATTTGTACATAAAGAATCAAAATGAAAATATGCACCTACGAAAACAACTTTAAGCCTGTCAATAAACCGCTACTATGCTTTGCGTTGGAGAGAAGAGAAAAGAGGAGGAGGAACAGCAGCAGAAATTATTATTTTTTTCAACCGATTATTAAAAATAACACCAAACAAAATTGGCAACAAAGCCTCGTAAAAACAATAAAAATCTAACGAAGTGCAACAATAATGCCAACATCATAACAACACAAACAAACGATGCCATCAAAGTGTAACAAATGTCTCCACTATTAAAGCGGAAGTTCAATGCTGCTCCAGAAACTCTGGGAAAATGAAAGCAACAACTATAAAAAACACACACTCTACTCATCCAGAAACTTGACTTGGTCGCTGACAAGTGTGTGAACAGCCAACGAACCCATGCCATTAATCTGCAAACTCAAACATCTACCCACTCCCAATAGCACCCCATCCTACCATCAATATGTGTGGTCCTTTGCAAAGCAAAAATACCAAAAGAGCTCACATTGTTTAGTAATGTGCCACTAGAAGCTTGTATGTGCTTGGCATGATGGCCGTGTGCAACGTAAGCGGCATTGAAGATTCCGCTGAGACAGAATTTTACAAGTCATCACATACTTCCGATTGTAATTTATGTGACACGTTACATCAATAGATCACTGCCGCACAGCCAAAGGCGCTGAGCTAGAAGCGGAAATCGACTGTTTTTACTGGTCGCTTGTTGGCACCACACAGTTGCATGTATACCATCGACGTCGACAGTGCTTTTAACGCTATCGTTCGGCTGCTTTGAGTTTGCGACGTTGCGCGTGTGGAAGCGCTGGAGGACCTTTGTGTTATACCCGCGTACAATGTGTAGACTAAAGAATCACGGGGACCTCTTATCCTTTAAAGGCTTGTAATTTGCAAAATAAGAGAGAGAGAGAGAGAGAAATAGAGATAAATATGTACATAAAATATCCGACATAATAATAATATTAAAGGAGTTTCATATATACATACATCCCTGGGGTATATTTGAACTATAGGCAAATCCTTGAAATTTTGAAGCATTTTCTTTGGACAAAAGAGATAATATGTACATTTTGGAAAAAGTTTATCCCTGGGCTATATTTGAACTATAGACAAATCCTTTAAAATTTGAAGAACTTTCTTTGGACAAAAGAGGTAACACATTTTCGAAAAAGTTTGTCGTCCAGCAAAAAACTCAGAAATCATTCTTTAACTTTTTCTCATAATTTAAACTTCGATCCAAAAACTCTGTAAGACCTGAACCACCAACGAAAAGACTTCTGCCAAGAAAGAACAGTTCCGGCAAATGAGGCCGCTAAAGAATACTTCTGACAAAATGGAATGCACAAAAGTCAATCGGATGACCAAATACCAAAGGGAATCTTTTTCAAAAATGCCAAGTAATGTCATCGGAATTAAGTTATACCCATTGAATGCCTAATTATACCTAACATTCGGTTCCGCCCGAATCCTTCCTTTCCTGCTTATTTTATTTAATGTTGGCTCTTGGTCGCCTTATGTTCGTACGGATTTTCTTTACTGATTGGGCGGAATGCCGTTCGCCGTCGTTATTGCCACAAGTGTGGCCACAATGGTGGCACCAAAGACGCGAGAATGCGTTCACCGTTCAACTTGAACAAATTGTCAGACCAACTGCTACATATATGTAAGTGTGTATGTGTTTTACGCATACTTAGGGAAGGTGATCATTCAATGTTCAGCATGGCGGTGGCCACCTCAACGAATTGTTGCACATTTCTCTTTTACACCAATAATCTTCTGGTCAATACTTGTATCCCTCACTGCCAAACGCTCTGTCAACGAGCTTCGCAGCAGTTTTTAAGGATGACTGTGCGTGTGCATCTGTGTGTGTGTGTGTGCGTTGAGTGACACTGACACATACTGCGAAGTTTGCTTTAAAATGAGCGCAATAACTAAAATGGTGCGTTATTGATTGGACATCGTTCTGCACTTAACGAAACTTTTCCTCAGTTCCGACGACGGTCCGCGACTAGTGGTGTGTACTTGTGATAAATCTATGTTTATTTATAAGGAGCAAATTTCATAACCTCTCGTTAATATGATAATTTCGAAAGTCACAAAACCATTTTATTAATATTCAAAGTATGACAAAAATAAAGTTTTAAATTTTTCGTTAAACGGTAACTGAAATATAACCTTTTATAAGATATTTTTTTAACAATCTAAGTACTATTAATTGAAAAATGATTTTTTTGTAACAGGATGATAACTAATATTAAATTAGATTTTAAAACTATTCATTTAGAGATAATTAAAAATAAGATTTTAATATATATGCATTTGGAGCAAGGTTGCTGTTTGAGAAAGCATTATAAATATCAATATTATATGGCATTATAATAATTCTTTTGAATTATTAGGGTTGCCACTTTGCAAGTTTCTATTGAGGTTTCTATACAATATAAAATTCTTTTACAGTTAAAATTTTCTTTAAAAAATTTTATTTAAAAAATTGTATTTAAAAAATTAAATTTTCCGGGTATGATTCTCATATGATTTTTT
>NC_052499.1:75148918-75250526 GCF_016617805.1 Bactrocera tryoni
CGATTTTTGTGGATAAATAAGAAATATTATTTTTCTGAAAGTAAAGAATGTCTAATAAAAGAAAACTGTTAGTAGTATGACCAGCTTTTATGCACCAGCAATCATTTTATAATCATTTATAGTAAATAATAATGTCACTTTAACCATAATTTATAGTTATAATTTGAAAAAAAAGATAAACAACTTTTCTCACTCCATTATTTAAATGACCTATATAATTAAAACTCGGGAGGTATTTCTAAATAATTTGTGAAGAATCATCAGCATTAAAATTTCGCATTCATACCAGTGAACTAATAACCAAATCACCACACAAAAGTTGCTGAATGGCGCGAATAAATTGTTTCATACATCTGTATACTTACATATTACACACACAATTACACACTATTAAAACTATAAATGAATCTAATTTGCAAGTAGCTGAAATATGCTAACAGAATTTTGTTAGCTATAATCCGCAAGCGCTAAGTTTCTCAAGCCTTTGTGAAGCTGGTATTATACAATTTTCTTTGTTAGCTGGTTATTCAATGGGCATGACCAATGTTTATGAAATTTTATATCATTTATTGTCGTCTTCTGAAACGGAATGACATTTGTGTGTTTATGTTTATTCTTTTGTGACGTCTACCAGTTAAGTTTCGCGACCTACTTTCCTTATACCCTAAACAGGGTATACCAGTGTTAAGGGATCGTCTCAGTGTGATCGTCCGAAAAATCACTGATTTTCAAGAATTTTTTTTAATGTTGAAATTATCTAATCTGTAATTTATTGGGTGTGTAATACGAGTAGTTAAATAAATTGTTGATATTACACGAAAAAAAGTCTTCTACGATGTTTACCATTGTGGCCGCAATTTGGGTCTAAAACCAAAATTTCAAAAAGGATTTTTAATTTGTAGGAAAGTCGCTATCGCGCTATGAAAGCTTTTTTTGCTTTTTTGAAAATTGACAAAATGGCGGCGGTTTGAACAAAAAGTATCGAATTTAGCCCTTTTTTCGACAGTTTCGTAGGAAAAAAAGCTTTAATAGCGCGATAGCGAATGATGTTAAAAATCTTCTCTCCAAATTTGAATTAGATATCTTGAAAACTCTTCCTTTGAGATTGGAAACAGTTTATAAAAACATCATTCTAAGAAAAACGCGTTTAAGGGGGTATTCTCATGTAATCACTTCGAAAAATCGATTTTTTTGTTTTTATATTTTGACAGTAAAAGCTATTGAAAACATGCTGTGAAAAATTCAGGCCGAAATTCATAGTATTTGATTAGTTACAGCTCATAGTCGCCGACGTGTCGTAAGCGACTGTCTACCAGGCGCCATGACAAGTCTGCAGTCTTTTGAAACTTTAAGCGCATTTTTCTCGAATCATCATTTTCTGAAACTGTCATGGTCCTAAAAAAAAGTATTCAAGCGATTGTTTTAAAATTTACACATGCTCGTCTACTCATTTATAGTTATCGTCCCTACCAGAATTGTTTATTTTCGAAAATATTTTCATATTTTTTTTAAACGATTTTTAACGAAAAAAACAAGATTTTCGTGACTTCAGACTGATAGAATCTCAAAACAAACAACAACAAAAAAAACAAAAACAAAGCAAATGTTAAACGATTTACTTGAAGATCCTATCCTAAAATTCAAAGTCCAATATTTTTAAATGCTTCTTTGTAATGTTTAACACATGGAGAATTTCATAAATCATTGATTTTCTAACTTTTGTATATGTATTTTTTTAAATTGTTTAAGGAGCTTTTTGAAGTGAGAAAAATTCAAGGATTGAGCAATACTTTCAGTGAATTATTCAAGCCATAATTATTATTATTTATTTAAGTTTTAATAACTTCACCTAAATTGCAAAAAAAAATCTACACCACACTTATTTCTGCATGGACGAATGTATATACATATATTTATATACATACATACATACATATATACTGTGCACATAAGTCGTAAGGAAGCTTAGTCTCCCGTGTGTACCATACATAGAATGCAATTGAAAATTCATTTAACCCCAATCTAAATGCGAATCCGGTCGAGTGTGTATGCAAATAAATACATACATACATATGTACATATTTCAATTTTGCTAATGTATATACACGCGTACCAAGGTATAAATGAATGCTAGTATATGCAATATTCTATATGTACATATATGTAAATACGACGCTTGTATGCATGTACCTTTATTTGACTGTACAGTTATTTTCATTAACCTTGTGTGAACGGTTAAAACGGCAAATGCCACAGCATGCGAAAACAACAACAACAAGTAACTACATGTACTGCCCAGAGGTGCCCACTGCTGACCAAGAATCATTAATCTTGAATTAGCCAAGTGGCAGTAACAGCACGAAAAACAACACCGGTACAACAACAACAACAACGTCAGCAACAGCCAGCAGCGGCAGCACCGGTAGTGGCATAACAGTAATAAAAACATCGAAAATATGTAAGAAAATAAAAGCTGTTTTCAATACAAAAACAAAACAGCCACGACTGCAACAACAACGAACAGCTAAGCCAATTGTAATTGTGACCCAAATTCGAAACAAATCACATAAAGATGCGCGCTCTGTCAGTTGCGCGCAAACAGCAATACACACATACTAAATATACACACACATGTACATGTGTAACCACAGTGGATAATGGCGGCTTCGCGCTTATGAAAATGAGCTCTCGAAATTTATGCGGCAGCAACAAACAGCGACGGCGAAGAATGCGTGCTTTAATCCGAACTTAAAGATTTCTTGTTTGCTTAACTGCTGGCCAAGTGAGTGGACGCTTCGTTGGTTTGCCGCTTACGACTGCGGCAAAATGGAAGTGGCACTCAGCGGTCGAGGGCTGCAGGTGCAAGAATATTAAACATATTCTATGTATATAAGTAAGTAAATAAGCTTAAAGACGACTTTTTGGAAGTTGTTCGCTTCCACGACATTACAAAATTACCTAAAGTTTGACGATTTACCTGTACAGTGGGCTATTTTTGGAATCTTATTGAAACTAACTATTATTATAAAATTTTTGATAAATCGTAACCAAAACTTAAAAAAAGTATAAAAGTAGTATTAACTATACTGAAGTAATTCTTCATAGCGTTGCCAACATGAATTCAAAAAATTTCTAAAATAATTTAGAAATAAGAATTTGGTTTAAATTTAGTGTCTTTGTGATTGGTTAAAAATATATGAATGGTTAGGAAGAACTAACTAAAAATGCATTAATCATCATTAAAATAAAAAAAATAATATAAAATGATTTCTGGGGGACGGCATTTCAAGCGCCTTACGTACAGCGGCAAACGAAACCGAAGCATACTCTTATAGAACACCCAGAGGTGATCTAGTCACCGATGCCCAGAGCATACTAAAATTATGAAGGGAACACTTCTTCAGCTTGCTGAATGGCAGTGAAAGTACAACATCAGAAGATGGCGTACCCGACTCCCCAATCGATAACGATAAATCAGACGTTACATTGCCCGACCATGAAAAAGTTTGAATAGCAATTACTCGTCTGAAGAACAAAGCGGCGGTGGCCAATGGATTGCCGGCCGAGCTATTCAAATACGGCGTCGAAGAAGTGATAAGGTGCATGCATCAGCTTCTTTGTAGAAACGGACTTTGTCGGACGCAAGCATGCCCACCGATTGGAATTTAAGACTGCTCTGCCCAATCCACAAAAAGGGAGACCCCACAATCTGCGTCAGCTACCGTGGCATAATCCTCCTCAACATCGCATATAAGATTCTATCGAAAATAAAGCCGCCGTCAACAAAATGATTGGACCTTATCAGTGTGACTTTAGGCTTGAAAAATCAAGAATTGACCATGCGCCAAATCTGTGAAAAGAGAATCGACACGCACCACCTCTTCGTCGATTTCAAAGCTGCTTTTGACACCCCGAATAGAAGCTGCCGTTGTGCCGAGATGTCTGAATTTAGTATACCCACAATACTAATTCGGTTGTGTAAACTGACGTTGAGCAATACCAAAAGCTCCGTTAGGATGCACTCCTTTGGAAAAACCAGTTGGGGAAGAACCTCGCTTCGCTTGGAATCTCCAATTGGAGAGGAAAGAAAAAGGTAAATACGGAAAAATCTTCTAATAGAGAGTCTTTTAGGTTTCATACACGGAATTGGCCGGAATCACTGTCACACTAGATTATATATCCGGAAAAATGTATTATAAACAGTGACGTAACGTCTTTGGGGATCTATAGTATAATTCTTCTTTGATTCAAAAAGGCATTACGCACTTTTTCATAAATATTCTTCGTCTTGAAAGGTACTATTAGAGACTTTCGTAAGAAATTAAACAAAAATTTTTTGAAAAATATTTACATTACTACTGTATGTTTTTTCGTTTGACCTTTAATAAGTCATTATCAGTTATATCGTTTTAAAAAAATTTATAAGTGGCTTACATATTTATAAATATTGCATAAAAATTTCATATGTTCTGAAAAACAAAATATAAATATCCATATTGAAAAACATTTTTCAAAAGATATTCAAAGAAAAAAGTAAATATTTGACAATTCAGTGCATTTGAACAACTAAAACTCAAAACTAAATTTGGAAAATAACATTATATTTTTCTTAAGAGTTATGCTTCCAAAATATATTTCATTGACTGGTACACCCGTAAATATTTTATTCGTATATACATACACATAACGAACTATAATTTCGATTCCGTTAACGTTTCGGTACACTGTCATTTCCGTTGTAATTACGGCTGCTGATGAACCGTATCGACCGGCCGGCCGGCTCGTTATCCGCTACCGGTAATCTGGCCAACTAAGCCCGAAGCTTCGATTCTTGGCATTTACGAGGCTCGTATTTTCTCAATTTTACACACATATGTTCAAGGTATCCATGTAAGTATGTATGAAAGGTTATTTATTATTAATTCACGTGCATACATAGGTAGCATACTCTAAGTAGGCTCTGCCACAATGTTGCTTAAATAAAAGTTCGCCTGCTAGCTTCGGTGTGTGCTTAAATAGCAACCGAAATTTGTAGTAAGCGTGTAAGTGTGTGCTAGTCCGCATGTGCTCTTAACCCAGTTAAGCCAGCCGACAGTCGTCGTTATATACATACAAATTACCGTTACATTTGGGAATATGTGCGACTACCCATTACATATAGCATAGCATACTTGAAATAATTCTTCACAAACCGGTAGCCATACAAGCACATAACTTTAATATGCATGCTTCGAGCTATGCACTGATGTGTAGAATATTTTGTACGTATGTATACGTGTATGTTTGTGTATTTGTAAGTAGTCGAAATTCTATTCATGCCATTGCATTTTTATATTTTCGTATTTTATGGCAGATTACGACTTGGATGATCGATCCAAGTGCCCTAGGTACCAGCTAATCAGGTATGCATCGACATATGTTATGAGGTATGTTTGTATGTGTATGTACATACATATATATCCACTTCTTCTTTTCACACTTCGGTTTGCATACTTTTTTCGTGTATAGATTTTTACTTTTGGTTATTTTCAGTAGTTTTGTAGGTAAATGGGTTGCTGACGAGGCTGTTGGGCACTTCGTTTTTTCTATTTTCCTCTCGAGTTGGCACATGGCTTCGCCTGAATTTGAATTGGGTTCACTATTATCGTTAGTGTTTTCAGTGGTTTTGTTATTATTTCTTATTACATACTTTGTTTCTAGCATTTTGAAGGTCGTATGTGTCTAGCTGCGCTAGTGCCGCGCTGAGCTTTTGTGTGTGTTGAAACGTGACGTGTTTTTCTGAGAAGATTTACTTGCGTGGTGTCGCGTTTCCCCTTATTGTCCCAACGATCCCGCCGTCTGAACTACGCCTGTGCCAGGAATGCCATTTCGTTTTTTTTTTGTATGTGCACGGGCAACTTTAATCCATGAATGCTAAGCACAGTTATGGAACGTACATCTTCACTCACACACATACATACAATGTCCCAATATTTGGTTGTCTACGTGCGATTGAAATTTAGTATTCGAATGTTATTTGCAGTCGAAATTCTTCATCGGTATTTTATTTTGCTGCAAATATTTGCTGTTCCTGTGTATGTATGCATATACATACATCTCTTATGTATGAGTGATTTGTGTGTCGCTTGATTTATGCAAATATACGTTGCTTCGATATCGTATACGAAATAATTTGAGCCAGCATTTTTTGTTTGGTACGGCAAGTAAAACTTTAAGAATTTAAATAATCTAGTGCCGTAATTTAAAAGTTTTGGGATTTCAGCAAACAAAATTGCAAAATCCCAAACTATGTACATATTCAATTTTAAGAGAATGTCGAAGGTGTGCCAATATTTCTTTCGGAATGTAAATTTTGACCCACAGAGTTGGTTCGATGTGTCAGTTAAGCTCAATTTAGTAGAAAGTCAATCGCTGCTCTAAAATTTTTTATATGTCTTAATTCCAAATGCACAACTTCGAAGCATTTTCATACGGTATGACGAATTCAAAGACTATATCTGTTATTTTGAGTGACAGAAAATCAATTTAAGAAGTCTGCGACATTGATTAGCCGCCCAAAACTGCAAATTCGACTATCCCGACTTTTTCTGGAAATCGTTACGTTATCAATAGTCAAACCATTGACGAATACAATGAAACATTCATTGCTATACCGCCCAACATGCTTGAAAAAGTAATAGAGAATGAAGTAAAAAGAGTTCATTTTGATTGGGGCATAAAAATACTGCATTCCACACATGTTTCTGAAGTCTTTTTCAGTCTGAAAACCTTAACAACACCTTGGCTATACTTAGAATTTCCAATTGGCGCCAAACATCGAAAAGAAAGACCGACTGGTGCGTTGTTGTAAACTCGGCTATAACCGCGTGACTTATAGGGTTTGGTCTTTGTTCGTCGAGAGAGGACTTTACTTCTCAATTGAATACTTAGTCTGAAGTAGCACTTGTTGGAAAGAGTTATTCTGCATTGGATTTCGATTGTAAAGGCTTTTAAGATCAGAAAAGCTCTTGGAGGTTTTACATTAATTACATGCAGAGGATTTCTAATAGTTTGAAAAAATTAACTGCAATTTTAGGTTTTCTCTCAGCGTAGATATGTTGACAGCAGTCGATGTTAGGTCTTATAAAAAGGTTAAGAGTTTCGTATTCTTGCTAACTGAATTTGAGTTAGCATACTAGAGATCGGAGTGACTTGTTAAAGTCCATTTTGTTGAAATAGATGAAAAATCAGCTGTAATACCCTCCATAAATACAAAAGGTTCCTGACAACTTGATTTGAAATTGTCAATTTGTATGGCAATTTTATGCTATAGGCTCTCGATCTGAACAAGTTTTGTTCGTTTGTTATACCGTTGCCTTTGACAATAATCCATGCCAAATTTCTTGAAGATATCTCCTCGAATTAAAAAAGTTTTCTATACAAGCACTTGCTTCTGAATACTCAGTTTATAAGGCAACTATATGCTATAGTAAACCGATATGACCAATTTCTATAGAGATTATACCCATTGTCTTAGGTAATAATCCATGGCAAATTTCGTGAAAATATCTCCACGAATTAAAAAGTTTTCTATACAAGCACTGAATCGGCGATGTGGACGAATGAGAAGCTTCTTGGAGAAAAATGAACATCTTCAAAATTTGAGATCGATATTTCAACAACTGACGGACGGACGGATATGAGTAAATCGACTCGGCTCGTCGTGGTGATCATTGGTGATCATGGTATATATATTTTATGAGTATCAAAGTAAGGGTCCTCGTAAGGGATTATTCTCTTAAGATGGTTATCTTCGACTATAACGTAATTTGTAGTGCAATTATGGTATTGTAAGGAAAAATCAAAATAGGTTACTATTATACAGAAAAAATGGGAGAACTGAGAGAAGAAATGCAACTATGCAAAAAATAAAATCTTCATAACTCATACGCTTGCTAAAAATAAAGCTATTAATTTCTAATAAAAATGTGCAAGACACTCACCTAAATTGGCATAAACATTGTCCGACTTTGATTTTATAGAACCACCTGCATCGCACGTACTTAACACGCCTGGTTTGCGTCCAACCGGCGAGTCCGTCACTGACATAGACACGGCATTTAGACCAATGCTTGCTTGCTTCCGACGCAGCTCGGCGCTTTTTGGCGGCGGCGGACGTGCCGGTTTGTTTAGCTCATGCGAACGTTGTGCGTCCATGTTGCGTAAGGGCGGTGCTGGTGGTTTGGCCGTCACTACGGCCACTGTTTGCGCTGTGACCGCGTCACTGGTCTTTGTTATGTCTTTGACCACTTCCACGGCGGTCGGATTAATGTCGATCGGATGAATGATCACTAAGCGTGGCTTACCCACCACACCCGCCTCCTCGCCCGTACAAATCTCCGAGTAGATACCATCTTTTTTGTGCAGATTGTCGGTTGTTTTGCTGGCACCCATGCGCAAGAATTTCTTAATCGAAAATTTCGTCTTGGTCTTTTGTGGCGGCGTTGGTTGCTGCTGCGATGCCAACAATTTTTTGTCACTTGTCGGCGGTAATGTTGGCAGATTCACCGTCATATTGGTCTGTGTCACATCGGGCAGACATTCCTCGGACAGTGACAGGTTCTTGTGATTCTTCGGCAGTGGCTCTGGTGTAAGCGATTGCTTGAGACTGAGCGATGATGTGGCCGTTTGCAACTGCATGTTCTTCAGCGCATTGCTGCGTTGCGTCACAAATGTATTGAGGCTGCGAAATTTCGGATTGACTGTGGCGCGCTCACGTTTGTCCTTCTCGCGTATAACCGGTGAAGCGGTGTTCTTCGTGCTATTCGTAAGACTATTGAGTGCAGTGTTCGTTGCGGTTGTTGGCGCTACTTTACGCGTATAAATGCTGTTTGGATTAGCCACGGCAGCTACGGCCGCATTGGTAGCGGCTGCTGTGGCGGCTATGGCTGTTGCCGTTTGTTCGCTTGCCGACTGAGAAGATGTGACATTCGACTTCTCTGCTTCTGAGCGATCAACTGACATTTTAGCGTCAATACTCTGCTCATTATTTGCTTTCTTCTCGGCTTCAGTTTGTGGTTGAGCTGTTGGCGGCGCCGATTGTTGTTCTGCATTGGCGACTTTTTTGGTAAACTTCTCCTCTACGGCGACATCGACTGTTGTGTTGCGTGCTTTCTCGTATTCTAGCGCAACATTATAGTCGCGTTCTGGCGTTGGTGGCGCGCTAGTTTTCTGCTCGGGCGGCGGATTTGGCGCTCTGCCCTTCTTTAGCTTTGCATCGTCTTTCAGCACCTCTGGCGTTACAGCGCTCAAGTTCAGGTTTTCATTGGATTTTGACATCACCAAGTGTAATTGATTGATGACTTGTTGTTCGGCATTCGTTGGCGTGCGTTTGCTGACAAATGTCTTTAATGGTGTGCATGTTGGCGACACCACCGGCTTTGCGGGAAGATCCGGTTTCTTCAGCAAAATTGGTGGATGCTGCTTCTGCAGACCATGTAAGAAGGAGGGACGCGCATCGATCAGTTTCGTGGGTGGCGGCGATTTAGGCAATGCTGGCAATTGTGTCGCATTTGACTCTTTGTTTTCCAGACTGCCATCCGGATCTGCACTGCCGTCTGGTTCACCATGTAGCTCTCTGCTCTTTTCCAATATGAAAGCTGTCTTCGCTTTGGCTGCTGCTGTTGCTGTGGTTGTCACTTTTGTTGTGGCTTTGCCTGTGGTTGTTGTGTTGGTTTGATTCGCCACTTGAATATCCTCGTAGTCTGAATTGTTGGTACTCACACTTAGCTTCTTCTCGACACGCACGCGTTCCTTTTCAACGCCACTATTCTTGTACTCGTTGCCAATGCTGATGCCGATGCCAGAGTCCGATTCGCTGCGTATCATATTGTATGAGGTCTCCTCATCACTGCTGCCATCGAAACTGCTGCCCGTCGAGTCGAGCGCATCGTCGGAGCTGCACTTGGTTACAATCAGTCCGTCGGATGTTATTTTGCTGGTCATAAAGTTGCCTTCGTGCAGATTGTATGAGGCAGCGCGTGTCTTCGACGACAATAACATATCCGTGATGTATTGCGAACTAGAGAAGATGGAAGTGTCGTTCTTATTGCTTGCATTCTTGCTGCACTTATTCTCCGTGGCAGCTGCGGTTGTGCCTGTTCCCATATTGGCCGCACTTGGCTTATCTTGCGCATCACATTTGCCGTCAGGCAAATTCTCGTAGCTTATTTGTGTTTCGACAACATCATAGTATGCCGAGATGCCATTCTCGTTGTCCGAGCAGTTGCTGTCGCTGTCCGAGTATTTATGGAAGACATTTATTTTGGGTTTGGCATGATCCTTTGTAATAGGTGGATTGCGTGCGATCGGCTTCTTAAGCTCAGGAAATGGCTTATTCTCCACAGTGTCGCTCAAGCTGCTAATCTCGAATTTAATCTTTGACGGTACGGCAGTGGAAGCGTTTGTAGCTAAGAGCGTGCCGTTCATGGCGCTGGCCGCGCTTACACTACCGCTGCTTGTGGCTGAGGTAGTGGACATCTCCTTTTCACTGGCCAGTTTTTTGCTCTCGCTCTGTTTCTTCTCCAACGTCTCGGAAATCTCGTCCAAAAGTGATTTCTCCATGGCGCGTTCGATGGGTGGACTATTTTTGCCATCGCTATCGCTCGCCGCCAAAGCTTCTTGCTTAGCTTGCGCCGAGCTCAACAAACTGCTTGCACTGGCTGTCATGTAAGATGTTGTTGTTTTCGTCGATGCTGTTGTTGTTATTTTCGTTGCATTCGCTATGGCTGTCGCTGGTGGTGCTGCCGTTGTGGTCTTCTTTATTGACTTAACAACGGTTGCACACTGTTTGACCACCATTGTCGGCTCACTCGGTTCACTCACTTTCGTCTCAAATTTAGCCTTTGCTGTTGTGGCGGTTATCGATGATGTTGCTGTTTTGGCGTTGTCAGTGGACGTTGTGGCTCCAAATGGTGTAACATTTATTTTAAGTGTTTGCTTTTTACCCTCCTTATCGACTTGTGGTGCGCCGAGCTTGAGCGCGGCAAATGAACGCTTAATATTCTCTTGTGCATCACCCAACAAATTGCCATTGTTCATGTTGAAGTCGGTATTGGCACGCGTGATGCGCTTCAGCTCGAGTGTTTCCTCGTCGTCGGTGCTGGTGGCGGCATTATCGTCGCGCTCATTGCCAATATTCATGAAATCATGATCATCATCGTCATCCGAATCGTTGTCGGACCATTCGCCGCCAACACCAATAACCTCGGAGATGTTCTTCGGAAAGGTAACCTTGTGCGTTTTGCCTTTGCCGGTTTTGGTTTTGAGCGAAGCAAAGGACTTTTTCATAATGCTTTTTGCGGGTGATTTATGCTTGTTAGGGTAATCAGTCTTTTTAGTATCCAAATCGAGTTTGGACATTAAATTCGTGGTGAATTTCGATCTATCCATGGCGCTGGTGTATTTGTAAGTGGAGTTGCCGGCCTTGTGCTCGTCTTTAGATTTGAAGCAATTGGAACAGAGATCCTTCTTCCACGCGTTCTGCGTGAAGTGTGGACATATCGAAGAGGACATGTTGTGGTGAAAGTCGAATCCGATTATTCGTTTGTGTTTGTATGCACGTAAAGCAAGAGGAGGCGGTGTTTAGGATTGCAGAAACTCTCTGGCCATAGTCTGCGAATAAAAATAATAATTTATTAAATTATATTGTTTAAATTCTTTGAAAAATTAATGATATATATATAACATTTATATTTAATATTAAATTTAATTGTGAATAAAATTTCTTATCAATAAACTATCTTTGCGGAGCAGTCTGATTTATGTCACCGAAACGGTATCGGATTTATATCTTGGAAAGGCCAATCCACTCAGAATTGTTCCCTGGAATAATTTAAGAAGTATTTTAGGCCGCTATAACATTACCTCAATGAGAGCTTTTTATATTATTACTAAATATTAAACCAACCACATATTTTCGAAGAATTTATGAAGGTTTTACTGTTATAAAGAATACAATTTAGGACCCTCACACAATAGGATTATTTCTAGAAAGAAAAAATAGTTTTGCATATAATACTTAAAAAGTAAATAAAAAACGGCTTAGTTATGAAGCACAAAAGTTCTTTTCATAAAGAAAATAGAACATTTATTTCAAGGAGGAATTTTTAAAAATTAATTAACACAAGGCTATCATAGTAGAAAGATCTATTTAGAGCGATATCATTTAAGTTTTAAGAAAACATTTTATCATCAATGCTTTCACCCAAATGAAAACTCTTCGACGAAATTTCTAGAAACCTTTGCAATCGATTTCACCATTTAGAATAATATTTTTTGAAGCTTTAGTCTCAACTTTGAAAAATTTACTTTTACTCACATAGTCAGCAAACTTTTTTCCCTTCTGTTGGGTGCAATAAATATCTCTTTTTCAACTTCTGTAAACAAAAGATGTTGCTGACAAACGAGTTTACAATATGTTTGAATACACTGATAACGGTTTTTTAAAAGTCAGAGTAATTAGAAACTATAAAAGAAGTAAAGAATTGAAATGAATATTCAAATTTTTGACAATGTATTTTAAGAATTGAGTGAAACTCTAAAAAATTAAGATAATGATATTATCAAAGACACACACTAATTTCTCAGTCAACACCGGGTAATTGTTTCGAAAAACAAAAGCCACAAGCAAAGCGGTCATTAAAAGCTTTTTATGGTTGACTTGCGGTGGTTGGGATAGAAAAGAGAATGGGAAACTATAGAAAAATGTAATTAGAATTTTCTATAAAGCATTTTGAATATGATTTATTTCATTAAACACACTTTCAATAAAGTGAAAGTGCGTTTGGAAAGTTGAGAAATTAATTTGGAAGAAAGGAATTGCAAAAGCAAAACCTTAAAACGATACAGTAGCAAGAATGTTAAAATTTTTCGCTGAACTTTAATTAATTGAAAACTAGCTTTGTTTTCAAAGAGATTTTTTCAGAAAGAGAAAGATAAAATTCTAAAAAAATCAATATACTTAAAGTAGTTAATAGCTTAACCTTGAAGTGTACACTGGGGTCTGAGGGACCTTTGTGATTTATTTTCGTATTTTTAATGCTTTAATCTGAGAAATTTCTGAATACTTTAAACGCTTCTTTAATATTAAGTAACAATAACGGAAGAAAATGATCAAAATTTTGCAATATTATATTATTATAGTCAAGTCCCACAGTTGTTGAGTAAATATTTCTTGCGCAGTTTCTAAAGAGTTAAGATTAATTGCAGCTTGAGAAAATCTTGTGATTTTACTTAATTTATGCATTATTTATTAATTTAGCCTTTAGATCATCTCTACAGCCACAAATCAGCACAACTTCTCACAAAATCCCACATTTGGTAGAGTTCATCAACTCTTGTGGGCAAATCTAGCCGTTTCTGAATGAAATTTATCAACCAAACGAACTTTTAGAAACCCACTAATCCGGAAATATGATTATAACAAACGAAATTAGCTAACTACGATTTTCGCTGCCAAATAAGTCTAAATGAGCAAATGTTGGCTAATGGATTATACATGCGCGCCCACGTCTGCGAATTTACACTGTGAGAGTGACCAAAAATAGAAAGATTTGCGTGAGCGCAGAATGGCACGGAGGTAGTTTGATAAAACAATGAGAGTTTAAAAATTATTTGAATTCATACATTTTACTGATCCAAATATTTGAGATTTTATCACTTCCAGAATATATTTATATGAGGTAAGTCGTAAGAGATTTCGAACTCGGTAGGACTTGCCTTTCTCTTGTTGTAGAGGTTTTGTCTGGACATTGCTCAAGCGGCGTCCAACGGGAAGGTTAAAAGCCTTACTCGTTATCTTTCAATCAGAAAAATATAGAAATATGTAGCAGAATCATCTCAACACTTCCTTCTTGGATTTCACACCTCCAGGTAATCAGGTGAACTATTGGGAATATAAATAAAACGCAAACGAGATCTATTATGTTCAAGGAGAATTGTCGATATAACTATAAGAGCAGTTTTCTAGCTTCACAAAGGACATACATATATTTTGCCCTTCAGAAGTATTTCGCATTTCGCAGATCAGAAGAATGCACGAATGTTTTCCTTTACAACTCTTTCTTAGTACGGTGGTTAAAGGCTTTGGTCTTTTGATTAGAAAACCTTTGATATAGCAGTCCACAAAAATTTTATTGAGAAGCTTATTGTTTTGTAAAACTACCCTCGTAGAAATTTTTTGTTTTTCAAAAAAGTAAATGTACAAAGAAACCAGAACAGTTAACAACGCCAAATGAATTCATTAATCATGAATGCTGAATGTTGGAACTGGAGTAGGTACAAATAAAACAAATATAGTACAACAACAACATTTCTTTCCAAATTAAATAAGTAAACAACAATTTGATTTTTGCATTTGTCTGGCTGTAGAAATGTAAAAAATAGCGCATGAACGTGAAGGGGAGTAGATGAAAGCAAGAAAGGTAGGTGTGAAAAAATGTTAATGAAACCGAATGATGCCAACACCAACAGCCGGAAGAGGCGGTGAGCGGGTGACACCTCAGCGCATTCACACCTCAATGCTTTGGAAAGTTTCAGCTCAGGTTCAACGCTGAAGAAATGAAGAAGCGTGCAAGGAGGTGAAGCAAAAGAAATTGAAAAAGTTGGCGGCTCAAAGTATTTTAACTTGCACTTGAGCTGCATGCAACATTATTATCCGCCGCATTATCAGTTATTAAGTGGTGGTAAGAAGAAAAGCAAAGCCAGCAAATCATACAAAAGTGTTAAGAAAAACGAAACAAACAAATATTTTTATTTTTTTTTTTTGTGGCAGATGGGAAGTCAGGTTGAAATTGTAGCTGAAGCTGCTCAAATTGCCAAAAGTATGCGCTTGGGTGCACATTTGATGACTTATTTGTTATGGCTTGCTGCTGGTATTATTTCTTTATGCACTCTTATTTTTATTTATTTATTTCTTTTTCTGCTTACAATAATTTTTAGTTATTTATTTGTTGTCGAAAAGCTCGATTTTCCACTTGCCACTTGAGTGTGATCATTGCTGCCTCAACCATGGCCAGCAGTAATAGTCTTCGAAGCAACTTGAGTTGCTAGCTTACTTGGCCAAAGTGGCAACTACATATAGCATATACCAATGCATAAATAAATATATATATACGTATATACTTGTACATATGTATATGAACATGCAAGCTAGCTATTTAGTTGCTTACGGTATAACCACAGCAATGCCGTCAAACTGGCTTAGATGGGTTCTAGAGTTGGGATTTGGGTCAGTTATATTTGTAAATAAATGGAGGCATTTATATGTATGAGTGTATGTTTATAATATATGTGTGTACGTGTTGCTTGCAATTAAATAATATTTTTGATTTGCTGGTTATGATTTTTTTCGCTTCGTTGTTTTTATGAACTAATAGTGTTTTTGGTTTCGGAACAATATTTCTTCTACTTAAATATTCTACTTTTTTGTTGTTTATTTGTTGCTAGCTACAACCAGGATAGCCAATTTTTTATGAAAAAATTTGGATTTCCAATTTCGGAATTAAAAATTAAATTAACATTTATTTTTAATGCATTTTTTGCAACCGTGGTTATAACAAGATATTCTATTGTATAGACAAACTCGTTTTGGTTGAAATATATCATAAATTGCGGATGCCTAAATATTTATATTAACAATATCGCTGACAACTCTTATGCTGCTCATTTTAACTCAAATTGTCCTTAGTCGAAGTTATGACGAATAATGACAGATGGTGAGACAAACATGCGAAATAAGTCCTTTCGCCTTTCCGATCCCTATATGTGGCCTGGTCTACGAAAAGGGAGCTAACGTGCGAAAACTAGTTTTCTGGGAAACACCGTTATCTCGTTATTTCTCCGTTCACCGTTACTTCTCGTTATCTCATTAATTTTGACACCTAAGCCCCCTTTCCGTAGACCAGGTCACATATATTGATTATTTTAAGCTAACGTGGTCTACCCATAACTATCAAAAGGTACTTTTTACAATGCTTTTAATAGCCGATGCATATTCCTGCCAAATAGCGGGTGCTCCAAGTAGAAATATATTTTTCAATAAGATTTTTTCGATTGATCACGTGAGAGTCGTGTCAAGCTGTCATGGTATTTTTGTTCAGTATTGTTTGGCATTTCATCATGGAAAGACTTACTCCTGAATAACGTTTACAAACTGTTTAACTTTATTACGAAAATTACGTCCGGTAAAAATGTGTTTCACGCGCTTCACTCAACTTGTGGTCAACATAATCGGCCGATTAAACGTACTATTAGCAACACCATCACCCATCTTGAGACCCATTATTTATTATTGGCTAATATTCAACCGATAAGACCATGTCCAGAATGTGAAGTGAAAGTGAAAAAAATATAGCGACTGTAGCTGAGAATATACTGGACGATTGTGGCGAGACGATTCGGCGCCGTTCGCAGCAACTCGAACTGACGTATGAATCTTCCAAAGCGACATAGCTTTGCTCTATGGGCTCTTGAAAATTTCTAACAAGATCCGAAGTTTTCAAGTCAAACTTTGTTCCGAGAAGGGGCCCATTTCTGTCTCAATGGATATGTAAACAAGCAAAATTAACGCATTTGGGACGAAGAGCAACCTGGAGAGATTCAAGAGCTGCCATTTCACCCAGAAAAAACAAAAGTTTAGTATAGGCCGGGGTAATCATTGGTTTATATTTCTTCAAAAATTATGCCAGTGAGAACGTAACCATCAATGGCGACCGTTATCGCGCCATGATAATCGACCATTTGATGCTTGAAATTGAAGTTAGTGATCTCGACATCATTTGGTTTCAACAAAGCGGCGTCACTTCCCACACATCGCATCAATGAATGGATTTATTGAGAGAACACTTCGGTGAGCAGATAATTTCACGTTTTCGGTCGGTCGATTGTACTTGTATTTTTGTTTTTGGGAAAAAGGTTATATATTGGTATGTAAGAGCATTCATTTCTCAACTACTTTTAAATTTTAAACTTTTTAAATTAAGAATTTATTAAATTTTTTTTTGCCCTTTTGACCTTTCGAAATCATAATATTATTATCTTTCTGACAAACACATCAACAATCGAAAAGTAAATCCCAACTGACGCATTTGTTTAACCAACCGGCTAAATAAATAAACATTATTTATTCCTCAAATGAGTGGGTGATTTTGTTCCGCTATTTGAAATTACATATCCACGATCAAAAGATAGTAAAGATAGGAGCACAAGTGGTAGACCAGAAACTATAAAATAATTGCGCCATTCAGATGGAAAATATGACTTCAACTAATCAAATACTAATACAATACCCCAAACAATAAATTCGCCTGTCAAGAAAGAAAACCAAGAAAGAAACTAAAGGCACAAAATAAAAAAGAAATATCATAAATACTTGTATGAAACGAAAAAATCGAATGTGGCACTTAAACTCCGAAAAACTAAACAAAACTCTCTCCGCCAACAGCAAAGTCTAAGCCGAAGCAACAGACTACACTTACAATTGTTGTTGTCATTACACTGGCGGCACCAAAGTTTCGCAACGGAAAAGTAAGAGAGCAACTAAACGCCCGGCAAACTGGCGCACTTCCACGAAATATTAATATCTATAATTCATATCTTCAAATTGGCGGGTAAATGTAGACATTACGAGTAAATTGGCAAAAACCGAAGCAGCCACGGACAGCAGCAGCCGCCGAGGGCAGCAGTGGCCTCAGCTGTGTGGCGAAACTGTTGCATTGCTGCATGCTGTTGGCGGAAGCGACAATAAAAACAAAATAGTTTGGAAATCGCAAGGACAGTTGGCAACTTCCGCTTGTGTCTGCGATGTGTGGTCGCTGGTCGCTTGGTTTCTTTGTGTTTCCCCACCAGATCGCCACAACGGATAATGTTTGCATTTTGTTTCGCATTGTTGTTGTTGGCATTGGGAATACGTGTTTATTGTGACAATAAATTCATAAATCAAATCTTGCTGGAGATTTCGTTTTATGAGCTTTTGGCGTTTTTTTCTAATTTGGTTAGTTGTAAGAAAGATTTTATTTCTGGTTTTATTGGCCATGAGTTAATTAAACGGGGTTGGGAGTTGAGCAACTGTTTTGGTGTTAATGGCAAAGACATAAACTGAATTTGAATTGTGCAATAGTAATAGATGGATAATGGCAAACGCTAATTTAAAATGGAGTATAAATAAATTTTTTATAAAGAAAAAAGAAAAACACAGAAACTTTAAATATAATATCGTTCGACGTACATTTTATGGCATTTATTTTTTTGTTGGCTGCGGCTACGACTCAGATGGTTCATCCGTTGAGTCCAATTTTCGATGACTCGTTTGAGCATTTTGACTGGCGAATGACAAGCGTGATGTTTGCTCCTATACCTGAATCGAAGCGGGATTGTCCGCTTAGACTTTAGACTTTACTCATCTTCACAGGAAAAAGTCTTACGGTGTGATATCACACGATCTTGGTGGCCAATTGACCATCCTTCTCTCAAGAAATCTATTAATTGATGCGATGTGTGGGAAGTGGCGCCGTCTTGTTGAAACCAAATGTCGCCGAGATCACTTGCTTCAACTTCAGGAATCAAATAGTAGGGTTACTACTACGTCACAAATGCGCAGATTTTGCTTGTTCACATACCTGTTGGCTAGAAAATCTCGGATATTCATGGAACTTTTCAAGAGCTCATAGAGCGAAGCGATGTCGCTTGGGAAGGTCGAGTGGCTTCAGCTCTTGATAAAAAAAAAAAAAAAACTCCTTAAAAGAACTTGATTCCGTAGCTAAATGCTTTAGTGATCCGATCTGAACAAATCTGAGACTGAAGATAACTCGTCAAATGAAAGAGTTTTCCATGCAAGCACTTGAACTCGGTCTTTCAGTTTGTATGACAGCTATACAGGCATATCGGAGGTCCGAACAGATGTGTAGCTTCTTAGGGAAGAAAGAAGTGTACAAAATTTCAGAGCGATATCTTCAAAACTTAACGACTAGTTCGCGTATATACGACAGACAAACGGATATGGCTAATTTGACTCAGCTTGTCACGCTGATCATTTAGATGTATATTTTATAGGGTCTCCTACATTTTTATCTGGGTGTTGCAAACATCGTGGCCGACTTAATTTACACTGTTCAGGGCATAAAACCATAAACTGTGACAAAGCCATAACTGACGATCAGAAAGGTTTTGCTTTGTCATTGGGGGAGTAATCAGGGAATAACTTGTGAGCTGCTCTCCTATAAGAAACTCCTTATTCAGTCTTATGCTATCAACCATTGGACTGCCTAAAGTTATCAGCTTTGACCAATAGGAGAGGAATTGTGTTTCATGAGCACAAAGCCAGCTTGGCACTAATTGATTACTATTTCATCCTGTCAGTGGCGAATGATTTGCTGGTGAAATAGAATTTTGTGAAAACCGAAATCTATTCACTTTCAAAATGGCAATAAGTTACTGTACCGAGCAAATTTCACTTAGACCGCATCATTGCAACTATGCTAAAGAAACAAGCAGGAGAAAACCTGAAAATGACTATTAAATAAGCGATCCTAAAAGTTTTAATCGAACTGATATATTACCTCTCATCGCACAAAACTGAACTATACACATTAACTTATAATTGCAACGCGTTAAAAAGCAACAAAATAGCCATAAATTTATTTCCAAACCCAAGTCAAAAAGTTTGGAACAAACTGCGGTAAAATATTTTATATCCGAAAAGAAAGAAATAAAGCGATTAACTGAAATTTAAAGTAGGTTCTCTTATATACATAGGCAATAATTTATTGAAACACAAAGCGCATATATTTTAAATGTATCTGAAAATAGACAATTTATTTTAAAATGCAACGCTGTACATATGTTTGTGTGTGCATTGGAAGTGACCTCAACCGCCTCGCAGTCTGGTTTTCATCGACGCTTGTTTTACTTTAATTTTCCAGCACAATTTTTGTTTCTAAATATAAACGAACCACATTTAACACGCTCAAATTTGAATAGCAACAACAAAAATAAATTCAAATGCGGTACAAACATGTGAAGAGAACAGCTTTTTCCAAAGTATACAGTATATGTGCACTGAAATGTCTGATTAGCTTCAGATGTAACATGGGGCTGAACCCAGTGAGCAATTTATTCTACAGAAATTAACATTAAAAGTAGTCAGGGAATTTCAGGGTTGATATTGAGGTATTCAAAAATTAAATCGAAAGCTATGGAAATGTTTTAAGCAATGATACACAATAAATTTCTGTGTATATATCCCTCTTTACGTTATGAATTATACTTTCAGTGATTCAAAGTACTCAAAGCGTTTGGTTTATTGGTTCCTTTCAATACTGATAGACTTTTCTGACGTAAAAACAAAAAACAACAATAACAGCTACAACCCAGGATTAATACCCTTCAAAAATACAAAACATTGTAAGCAATTGAGTGTGATCGGTCAGTTTGTTGGACAGCTTTATGCCATAGAGACTTGACCTGAACAATAGTCAGACATCAGCGTTTCCGACAAATGAGCAGCTTCTTGGTGAGAAGAAAGCAGATGTAAAATTTCAGATCGATTTTTCATGCTTCTCATTTGTTTATGATATTTTGTAGGGTTTCCCTCCTTCCTTTGTTACTTCGCGGCAAACTTAATATACCCTGTGCAAGATAAAAATACTACTTCATAGCCTAAACAGTCAAATGCATTCATTACCATTCCATTTATAAGTATATGTGTATATAATAGGTTGTCAAAAAAGTCTTGCGGTATTTTTATTGAAATTTTTTTTTTATTGAAATTGAAATTTGACGACTCATGCCCATCTCTTGACCGATGCTATGGCTGCTACAATGCCGGTCTCTTTCGACCAATTCAGCGATTTTATCGCAATTTTCGACGACAGGCCTTCCGGAGCGTGGCGCATCTTCGACCACCTCTACACCAGAACGAAAACGTTGAAACCATAAACTGCATAAATTTTATTGGCGGCTTGAGATGCATTTTTGCCTTTATCGTAGTAGTACTGTAAAATATGCCGTATTTTGTCTTTATTTTGCTCCATGTTTGCGACGAACACGTGTTAGCGCATGAAATGAGCTTTCCAAAAAGGTATAGCATGACCCGATGCGACGAATAAAACTAGAACTACGAGTACGAGCTTTCAGCGCCAACTAGCGAAAATGCCGCAAGACTTCTTTGACAACCTATTATATCCTAATTCTAAATTTTCTTAAAGGGTACTCGACTCAATGTCGGCAGCCTCCCATTGTTTCTGCTGCCTCGATCAATTCAATCACAATTGAAATGTGTTTGCCCTAATTTTAGATAAATTTTGTTCTCGCAGCATTTTTGATAAAGCACGCGTCAATTGAAAATGCTTTGATTTACACTTTCCGAATGCGGCACATGCAAAACATTTTGTATGCAACGCCAATGGAATATCTTTTTATTGAGTGGTATATGATGTAGCATTGTATCTAAATCAGCTTATTTATTTATACACGTGGTTTTTAGAATATACAAACAAAGTATAAAATAAAATATTTTAAGTGACGGCGACTCAGTCAAGAGGGTGTAATGGGATGTAAAAACTAGCTCCCAGAAAGATAGTTCAATAAATGTGTCTTCAATAAATTGGAAGGGGATTTTAGTTTGCTTCTTGAATAAAGCAAATATCTCATTTTATATTCTAGGTACATAAGGGTAATATTCGTGAGATTAAAAATAATATATTCTTCGGTTTATGTTCGATTAGGTTCTTCCCAAAAGCTCATTATAATATAATAAGCACATTTTCTTCATTTTTATCAGTCAGTTTGAACAAATGTGCGGTTTCTGGCGGAAAAAAGAACGTGTGCATAATTTCAGATTGATATTTCAAAAGCTTAGATACTATTGCCCGCACACACATACAGCAAGAGGTGCGTGGGTAACTCAATTCAGCTCTCGATGATCTTTGGGTGGTCTCCGACCTTTCCTTCTACATGTCAGAAATTGTTGGGAAACTTAATATACCCTGATCAGTGTATAACTATTTAATGTAGTTTTATTTCCCAAAGTTTCAGAAACAAAACTTTACAAATTATGAAATTAAAGCTCATCAACTCAAGCCTAACTAACCCGCACACATTCAGAAGCATGCTGATTAAGCATAAAACATGCTGAAAATAGCTCGGGAAAATTCACAATTTCTGCACACATTCTCTCACTCATCAGTGAGTTTGCATAACCTAAAACACAAACCCCCCACATAAATATGGAATTACTGCTTGCTATGTAGTTTTCATACTTAGTAGTACTATAGTATACATGTATGTATGTGTGCATCAAGCCTTCGCACGCACTTTAATTGAATATAATTGGCTTAAAGTCTCAAATTGCTTGCTATGGCGTTGTGTTGGTATAGCAAATCCTTTGCTACTCATATTACGTTGTTGTTGTTGTTGTTTAACACTTTAGGCGTTAGAAATCACAAAGGTGGCTGGGGCGTATAAGTAACGCAGGAATTGAGATGAATGTAGGTGCAAGTGTAGATTTATATGTACACGCAATTCAGTTGGTGAAAGTGCCTGATGCTTGAACACTTTTGACGTATAAAGGTATATAAATATATGCTGAGCATTAGCATACTACTATGTATGTAGAAGCCTTCGTAAGCCTCTGCATATGAGTATAAATAAAGTTTAATTTTAACCAGCCAATGTGTAGACCATTTCCTTGAAAATCTATTTCACACAAAACGCATTTTCAAACAAATTGCTAACAGCTAGGAATATTTTTAGCTGCACACCGCAAAAACTCAAAGGTCAAAGGCTATTTCGGTAGCATTTTAGAATGGAGCTGCAGACGGAGTGACGTGCGTGTGCAATAAATTTTAAATTTTAAGTGGAAAATGTTAAAATTCGTTAACTTTTAAGCAATATTTTTTTGCTAAACAAGCTCGCTTACAATGTTTAACTCGTGTGCTTTTAATTAGTAGTGCGATTATAAAGTAATTTATGCTGTTGCAATAACTCACCTCAAATGTATGCTAAAATTGTATATTTAACCACCGCTGCTTTATTGAGGAAATCTGTAAGAGACAAGAAGAAAAAATAGTCAAAATTAAAGTAATTTACTTAATTATTGCAAAAATGAGCGATAAGCGAGCAAGAAATAAAAAAGTGAGTAAGCGTATGCATTAAGTATAATTTTGTGTGGGTAATTTGAAAGCTAAGCGATGCTTGAACGCATGTGGCGCTCTTTTTGATTCAAGACATGATTTTAAAGGCAACAAATGTATGCATTGTATGTGTACTTATTAATTAGGGTGTCCGTTTTATCACAAGTGGATTATTTTACAAATCCTGAACAAAAATCCTACGTAAGCAAACAATTTGCTTTTAATTTAAGGGGTTACATGAATTTCCTCGAGTAAAAAACAGTCTTCTTCGAAACATTTTTTTCTCATATAAAAAATTAAATATTTTGTCAGAATTCTTTATTGTTAAAAATATACACAATTAACAAAGAAATGTTTAATTTATTGAAAAAAAGAAAAATATTTTAAGCTCGGCCAGACATTTTTACAAACAAAAATTAAAATTTCGATGAAAATTTGCAATATTTTTTTTTAATATTTAAAAATTTTGTCTCAAGGACTTGTGTAAAATTTCATTAAAATCGGTTTAATAATTCACGAGAAATCCTGGTAACCGACTTTAAAAACACCGTTTCGAGAATACTCGTACTTAGCCTAGCGAGCCCCGAGCGCACCTGTTCTCAAGGCTATGTCTACAAAACTAGTACACGGATCAACTTAAAAAGGGAGTTTGTGGAAATTTTGCATTAAAAACAAGTTTCTGAATAATTTTTTATAAAAATATTCCTTAAAAGGTTATACACAGTTAAATATATAGAGCAAAAGATTAAAAAATCCAAGGTAAGTATGTATATAGGAGAAGTAAGACAATTTTGATTTTAAAGTGAAATTCAAAAGTTTGATTATTTTAGGCCAAAAACTGAACCTTCAGTGGGTGTTTGCAAAAAAAGCAAGAAAAAAAGTTAACTTCGGTTGTACCGAAGCTAATATACCCTTCACAGGTGCATTTATTTTAGTAACTATGTGTTCAGTTTGTATGGAAGCTATATGCTATAGTAATCTGATTCGACCAATTTCTTCGGAGATTACATTGTTACTTTAGAAAATAATCTATACCAAATTTGGTGAAGATACATTGTCAAATGTGAAAGTTTTCCATACAAGAACTTGATTCCGATCGTTCAGTTTGTATGGTAGCTATATGCTATAGTTAACCGATCTGAAAAATTTCTTTGGAGATTACATTGTTGCCTTAGAAACTAATCTGTACCAAATTTGGTGAAGATACATTTTCAAATGTGAAAGTTTTCCATACAAGAACTTGATTCCGATCGTTCAGTTTATATGGCAGCTATATGTTATAGTGGTCCGATATCGGCCGTTCCGACAAATGAGCAGCTTCTTGAAGAGAAAACGACGTTTGCAAAATTTCAAAACGATATCTTAAAAATTGAGGGACTAGTTCTTATATATACAGACGGACGGACGGACGGACAGACAGACAGACGGACATGGTTAAATCGACTCAGCTTAACATACTGATCATTTATATATATACTTTATAGGGTCTTCGACGGGGTGTTACAAACATCGTGACAAAAAACTTGACAACTTGAGAAATAACACACCCTAATATACAAAGTGGAAAGGGTAAACTCAGAGACAAAACGATATATTTTGACAAAGACATTTTCATTTCATTTAAACTTGCTATTCCAAATATTGTACTCATATTTGTTAATAATGTCTCATATTATTTTCGCTTTGCTGTCTTTGGTGCGGACGAGAGTCACACCGGATGCAGCAGGGTAAGATACGCAGTATATCATTATAGCAGCACACATTGCTCTCTCTTACAACTCAAGTCTGTTTTTGTACGGGAACATATGTACTTAGCTCTTCAAGTCAATTTCAGAGCTCACTTATATATACTCGTATACTTACAGATGATAGACACACTGTAGTGGCAGAGATGATATTTAGTGAATATATTTAATCGCTAAACTAGTAAGAAATTGTTGAGAATTTCAATGCAGACAAATTACCAGCTATGTTAGCTAAATAACAGAAGTTATAAGGTAAAATATTATAGTAGAAAACTTATTGGAGTTATAGCATATAGTCATTAGATCCTGTCGGTTTGATTATATGACAAAATATGACTTTTAAAGCACCTCTAAATACATTTCATACACATATCTCTAAGACGAAGTGGTTCGATTGTGTTTTAGCATATAATTGGAAAAATTAAATTGGTAGCTGGGAGGAAAAATATCTCGACACATGTTGCTTTTCTGATAAACTCAGTATAAAATTGGATTAATCTAACCATTTTTCGATCGAAATGATAATAGTGCTGAATAAAAAGCTGGAAAAAAGAAATCAACTGCCACTCACTCAAGCTAAACTTCCTGAAAACAGCTTTTAATTAAGAACTACAACTCTTCTTCAATCATCACGTAAGTAGATATTCCACAAATCCTTTAAAATATCAACGCTAGTCCAAAAACCACCAGTTCTGCAATAGCCTACGTTCAATAGACTTCACTGCTGGTCTCCTCTGCTCAATTTACCTTATATATGAATGAACTTTAGTATATCTTTTGCCAATGTCAGCATGTAATTGTCACTTACCACATTAGACACGCTCTTTGTTGTCAGTTTGACAAGTCTAGCATTGGTAGCCATTGCAATCTATTTAGCCGTTGCTGCAACTAAACTACTACATACAGACACTTATTTGCTTTTGCAACTGCTTCTGCTTCAAGCAAGTGGAGATGGTTTTGTTGTTTTACTTCTGCGTCTTCTTCTTTCTTTAGGGCTACTTAAGCATGAAATGTGTTTGTCAGTTGTAAGTAGCACACACATACAGAAATATCTATATACATATGTCAGTCATTTAGTCTGTCTGTCAAATCCAAACAACTGTGGAGTGCAAAAACACTATACACAAACGAGTGTACAGACATACATATGTGTTCAAGCTCCTCACAGCTCATTGTTTAAACATTAGTTTTGTGCTAAAAAATTTCGTAATGTTTATTTAACACTTTTGGGAGTAGATTTTGAGCGTACGATATGTATTACTTAAATTTTGAGTTAAGCAATGGCATTTGTAAGTGTTAATGTTGCAGTTGGAAAGGCAATTTAGTGAAGTTTGTATCGAGGCTATGGAAATTCACTGCCTACAGAGCTCCTTCGCCTATATATAATCCTCAAGAAGTGGTGTAAGACTAGGCTAGGGGTAGATCCAGAATTTGTGCAGGAACCTTATTTGATATGGGGTAAATGCCAAATAAAAATATGACAGTTAAGTTCAGAAGTACGCTAAACTATTCTTCTATTCTTCAATGACGACGTTCAAATATTGATTTAACGGGTTCCAAAATGGTCGCTCATTGGTTTCTGATTAGCGATGCTAAATAGTGCCGCAAACGATTACCACGGAATTACATAAATATTTACATTTGATTGACCTTTTCCTGTCTCAACACATGCTCCAAGCTGTATATAGATATCTCAATTATCATTAAGCTGAGCTCCTTGATCAAAAACATTTTTAAAACAATTTTGAGGACTGCCGCCAAGTTGACATTTATTCACTGGAAATAAATTCGCATCAATTCCGAAAACATAGATACAAGTGGTACTTTTGAACTTAACAGGTCAATTGAAAAGTGCCCGACCTTTCATTGTAAAACCAATTTTATGGCAAAATTCCATTTTTTATTTAACATAGTTTCCTTCAAGGGTGATACACTAATTATGGCGACTCTGCAAATTTTCGATTGTACGATTTGCTCATATTTTCTTCAAAAAAAGCCCTAAATTTCGATAACCCCTTCATTCTACGAAAATTTCTTCCCAGCGAATATTGTTCCTCGATTTTTGCCATCGTTTTCACTGACTTGTGCCCTGGGTCTTGGGGAAATAGCACTTTCTTTTTCGTCAAATGCGATTTCGTTCTTCAAAAGGTCCAATAACGCTATGTAGTAGACGCTGTTGATGTTTCTTCCTTTTTCAAAAAAATAAAAAATCTGCCTTGCGCATTCCAAAATACAGACGCTATATCTTTGTCAGCAGAATGTTTAGTTTTTCCACGCTTTGGTGCAGGTTCATCGTGTGCAGTGCACTCGGATGACTGTCGTCTGAATTTAGGACAGAAATGATGAAGCCATGTCTCATCTACTGTTACATATAGACACAAAAACTCAGGTTTATTACGCTTTTATATTTCCAGCAACGACTTCACTTTACGGCCATCCAAAACTGTTTTGTGGACTTTTTTGATGTTTTCGTCGGTGCTCTTTTCACCACGCTTAAACTTAACATACTAATCCTTGTTGGTTAATTTTCCTGAGGCAGAAACTCGTCAAATGATATAACTCACAAACTTGCTAAACTTTATACGCGCGACTCTTGCAGGTTAGGGTTAGGTTAAGGATAAGGATAAAAGTCGCTTCGATTTAACTCTAGTAGTGTTATCTATGTGTTAGGCCGGAGTCTTTTCAATTGACTTGTTATGTGTATGGTACAGAGTCGTGATCGTGGGCAGCTCTTGAATTATCCGAAGGAATAGTTTCGCGAAACTTTTATGGATCTTCAAGCCTTGGCAATGATAGATATTGAAAAAAGAAATGCATGAAAAATGAAGAAAAATAATAACTAAATATTTATAGGGAATATTCAAGATTAGTTTGCTGCCCAGAAGAAAATACGAGTACGAAACTACAAACCGAAATATAAGCTGGCAATTAGAAATGAAGCAGAATTAATGCAGAAACATGAGTTTTGTATGGCTTCTAGCAAATGAAGTCAAGTATGTGCGCCACAACATGTCAATTTCACACCACAGTAGCTGGAACCAAGTGGTTATTTGAACTCATAGTTTTCAATTTCCAGTCCGCTCTATCCGGCTGTCAAATGCAACCACTGTGCTACAACAACAAATACAGGAAATATTTGAGCGCATACAACTCCATGTGCATTTATATAGCATATTACTGATGCGCTTAGCTGCCAGAGAACTCATGCTGCCGACGCTGCTATAGCAATAAGCTTCAGATAACTTCTCGAAATAGTACGAGTTTTTGCTTTTGTAATTTCATTCGCAATGTCTTGCTTACTGACAACTCCGCTTGCATTTGCGGCAACTGAAACATATGTTTACGCTGCATCTGCAGCCGGACTGTCATATACTAATTAAGAGCGAGTCGCAGTGCCATGGCAGATAATGAAAGAAGAAACTTCGCTCAGCACATTTATGCTGAATGCGAAGAATTGTGGCAAATGTGTCACTGACTGACGAGTCGACTGACTGACAGCCATTGTGTGCGGTAAACAGGCTGCGGTTGCCCCATATGAGATGCTGCCAACAATTCTCCCCTCGAAACAAGCGCGTTGCTTGACTGGCTGCGCAAATGAGCAACACAATCGATGGCTGTTTTTCCCATCAGCGCTGATTGTGGCAAGAATATGTCCAACTGCCTGATAATCCGCAGACAGTTGGCGAATTGTTGTAGTGTTGAAGTGTGTGGGCGCCATGAAAATTTACGACGCTTTTCAGGTTCATAAAAATCTGCCCATACACACATGCATACATGCCTTCATCTACATAACTGCAGCGAAAATGTCATAAAAATCTGCTGCAGTCCACATATTAACGTTTGTTGGAGTGCGCCAATACAGGATTTCAATCAGTCCAATATTGAAAATCGCTGCTGCAGGCAACTCGTTGGCCGTCAGCTGCCGCTGCTGCTACTTCTCTGCTTGCTCGCCCGCCAGCTGTGCCGTTGGCAGTTTCGCATAGCAATTACTCATATTTCAGTTATGCAGCATTCACCAGCAATCGTGGGAGTTTTTCGAGCTTTTCCGCAAATCTCCTTTGTCGTTATTCGTTTTTCGCTTTTTCATTGGGAAATAGTCTGAAAATCAATATGAGTCTCGGCTGATAAGCCAGCGGTGCTCAAATTGCTTGCTCTCGACACAAGTGCCATTCATTCTCTCATTCATTGGTTTTGTGGTTTATGAGTATTTTGTTTTTTTTTGTATAATTTGTCGCATATTCCATTAAATCTATTCCAAGTGGCGACTGGTGAGTCACCCAAAAACCGGCCGGCATGTTGCTTATGTATGTTGTGAAAACCGGCTAGATCTGGGTACTTTAAATGCCAGCGCTTGTTGTTTGTATTTTAATTTATAAATATGTGTTAATATGCAGAAACCGCTTACGAATTTGCTTTTAGGTCATAAAATTTGCATAAATATTTGTTTTTTTTCATAAAAGTCATAACCATAAAAGTATGTCATTTAGGTATGTGCGTGGCAGAAGTAGTAATTTTTGGGTAGCAAATCCGACAAACTATATGAAAACGTCTTTGTTTTGATAAAAAAGAATGTTAGAAACAAAATTAATAAAAATCTACCGTTGAAAAGACTTCATTAAGAGGTTATATACAGAGAATTTTCAAAAAATCGATTTTTTCTAAATTTTTTTTTAATGTACATACAAGATTTAAGAATACACACTGAAAATTTCATATTGTTCAGGTGAATATTTTTTTTGAGAAACCGCCATTTTGTCAAAAAAATTGTATTTGCTTGTTCCTTCGATTAACTAATAGACCTAACCTTACTTTAACGAAATCTGTTGTTTTTTTTCAGAGGATTCAGTACAGAGATGTAGTATTTTTTGAAAGGAACTCCCGAAGATCAGCTCTACTTCCTTTCGAAATAAATATTTTTACTGATACAAAGTCTTAAAACACTGTTGAAAAGTACCATAATATATGTAAGTCAACATTTTTGGATCAATAAATTTAAAAGTTTTCTCAGAAAAAAATCTGCAAAGTTCGCTTTTTTCGGCTTATCAAATGTATATATCCCCTTAAATATTTTTCAAAATTCACTTAACTCCAACTTTTTTAATTCTTTTCGGATTTTTTTTTTCCATTACATTACGCACACAATTTAATACTCCAGAAAACAAATCTTTTGCAAGAACTCTAAGAACAGCATGAGTAAATAATTTTTCAAGTTTTTTGGGTAAGAAAAAATAATAACAAAAATTTAAATGTGCTATTTATTATATCAAAAAATTATTTATTTAATATTTAGTATTGCACTCACTGCTGTAATTTAATAAAATTTTTCAAAGTAGTCGGTTTTTTAGAGAATATACGTGAAAGAGTGGTACAAAGCATTCACAGACGCTCGTGAAAAACTTGCTTCACCTGAGCCGCTCATATATTATTGCCGATAATATGGGAAAATTGTGGTATAGAAAAAATATTTGTGAAGGAAAAACACTTAAAAAGCTTACTACTATTAATTTAGTTGAAATATTGATGTGAGACATTTGAAGAAAACCCAAGCTTTCTTACAAAACAAACTTCGTTGTAAAATCGCAAAATTGAGCCTTCCCAATAAAACCTAAGCCAATTGAACGCTTAGCCACTATATACATGAGGTTTTACTCTCCTAAATGGAAAATAAAGAAAGGAGAATCGTTCAAGAAGCTAATTGCCAACATGCCAGAGACCTTCAAGTAGTGTAAAAAAAATTATTAATTGCTTTAAAATTTTAAGGTATAATTAATTTAAAAAGGTTATTCTTCGATCTCCAAAGGCTCTAAGCAAGGTCTTCCACTGCTGAAGTGATTCCTAGCAGGGCTGCAACTCAAAAACTATTTGAAATATCGATTTAAAATATCTTTGTGTATTTTTGAAGGCAGAACGTATTGAAACACGAAAAATCTATTTTTATTCAAATTATAACCCAACGTTTAATTTCAAAAGCTAAGATTTAAAATACGTTATAACAAATTATTACGATTTTATTTATTGAGAGAAAGTAATATAACCTTTTGAATTTCGAAAAGTGAAAACGATAAATCAAATAAGCAGGAATTAGAAATAAAATCATGACATATGCAACGGAAAAGCTCGTAAACTGAAAATTTGATCTAAAAGATGTTAACAGTAAGGGTCTAAACTGCCCCGAAAAGCGAACCGTGATATTAAATTTAACTTCAGACAGGAAAAAGAAACTGCTAACTGTTCCATTCAGGATTTTTACTTAGAATATAACACTAAGCATTTCTCTACTACTAGTAAGTGTAAGTAGATTAATAAGTCTTAAACGGCTAGTGTATGAATTTGGTAACTAAGGTTATATATAACACATTCATATTCCAAGGTAGGTCTAACCAAAGGTGTAAAAAGTTTTTTAGTAACAGGCGGATCTCTAAATTCTTTGGACTAACAAAATATATTTTGCTCTCTAGACTATGGTATCGTATGGAACTCCCAAATCAACAAAGTTTAAAACATGCTCTAGTAAATAGTATTTTATTACATAATGAGAGAGAAACCCAGATCCACGAGAAAAGTACATCGTCTTACATTTTTTAACATTCAATAGCAAATAATTTTTATCATACCAAGCAATCAAATTGTTTTAGTCTGTTTGCAACAGACGCCTTTTATCTTTTGAAGTACGTGTATGATTTAAAAGGCTTAACGTCGTCGGCATATATTAAAATATTTGGGAATTCTATGACAGATGACAGATTATATGTGTAAAGCAGGTTGATAGTTGCTTATATCGATATAAAAGAAGCTTGCTTTGAAGATGAAAATAAACATTTATGCATAGTAACACTAAAAATCCAAAAAAACTGTTGTATTGTAGGAAATTTTATGATATGGTGTAAAAGAAAATGTTAATTATATTACAATATTTTTTTCATTAACAAATATGTTTATATTGCATTACAATTTAAAACCAAAATTTGATGACTAATCTCTTCAATTTCATATTGTGGTTTCACATTTCAAACATCTACGCAGAAGTATGTTCGCCGCAGATTACTCATACGCCATGTATACTCGCACCAAAAGATAATACAATTTTCCTACACATATATACATATGTATATGTACTACATAGCTCTCTAAGCGACACTAACTCTAACGAATAAAAGTCGTAAAATGGAGTGAATGAGAGATATTACCCAGTATAGTTGCAATGTAACTACCACCAAACATATTTCTTTCCTACGTACATGTATACTGGCCGTTTCGAGATAAGCAATTTTAATCCACCGAGTGTATTCCTGGCATAGAAAATATTTTTTATCAGAAAAATTGGAACGTCTACTATACTATTTTTAAATCAAGAAAAACCTTAGAAATATTAATAAATACCTTACTTTTTTATAATCATATGTCTTCCAATCTCTCTTAAAATAATTCGTTAACAATTTTTACGTACAATTTTAATAAAAATTTTGTGAAAGCATATTGTTAGTTCAGAATAAATTGACTTGAAAACTATTTGAATTATCGAAATTGTTAATATTCGTCACATTATTTAGAAAAATGTATAAAACGTTCGAGATTCAACTTATGGTTCAATGGTGCAATGCCTCGAAATTTTAATCGTAATTAAAAAAATTACTATTTCCATATTTTATAAAGGACACACCAACGACACGCATATGAGAGTGGTTCGATAAGTTTGAGCTTCTAATATTGCTTTCGACTAGATAATAGAAATAGAGAAATATGCTGAAAAAACCAATTATTTATTATCCAAACATTGAAGGATATTTCGTTTATTCGGCAAGCTTCGGCGATTTGTATAATGAACGGTAAAGTGAAGGAGCACAAAAAATTACTTTTTAATGGTAACATTTTTTGGCAACTAAATGTTTCATTCGAAAGAAATATACCTTATACAAGAACTCGTATTTGAGATCCAAAGATTCGTTTTGGTACCAAAATCTTGTCGAGAACGAATCAACAAAATGTGGAAAATATGAAACAGAGCATGGAGAAAACTGAGCAAGCTGAGAGAGTGCTGACAGAGAGAAAGATAATATTATTTAGTTAAGCTATGTTATACTGAATATATCTGAAGAACTTCTTCGAAGTTTGTTCCGTTATTTTGGGCAGTAATCTATGCCAAATTTTGCGAAAATATCTCATAAAATAAAAAAGCTTTCCATACAAGGACAAAAACCTGATCGGTCAGTTGGTATGGTAGCTATATGTTATAGAGGTTCGATATCGGCGGTTCCGACAAATGAGCATCTTCATGCGGAGAAGAGAAAGTGTTCAACATTTCAGATTGATATCTCAAAAACTGAAAGACTAGTTCGGGTATATACAAACGGACAGACAAACAGACGTAATCCGTCGACCCATCTCATTACGTTGATTATTTTTATATACTTTTTAGGTCTTTCACTAAAGAACAAAATTCCTATTGATACTCGACAGGAGAGACTGCAGGAACATGATCGGAATACTAACTGGTCACTGGTGGCGAGAGATGCCCGCAGAATGGGGCTGACAGGTCGAAAAGAATGCAGAAAATGTCAATGAAGCATCTTTTGTGCACTTGTTCCGCGTTGGCAGGTCTACGTTGTAAGCATCTGGGGACCGCACAGTATGACACATTGGAAGAGGTATCGATAGTGAGGCCACAGAGTCTGTTGAAATTCGCCCAGTAGGTCTTTCACTTTTCTAAAAAATACATATATCTAAATTTTGTACGCTTAACACGCTGACCTCGTATCCCTCTACGCAAAATCACTATCCTGACAAATTCTAATTAGATTGTGTGACAAATTGGATTTTTAATGAACAATAGCGAGCAGACAGCAGTTGATAATAAATAGGTGGCACAATAACACCAACAACAAATATATCGACTTTATTAACATGAACTATATTTGGGCACGCACCAACACACAGACGCACACCAACAAGCGCAGAGGCACTAACATTAACCTCAGCCAACATGAATGACCCAACGTTTAGTTAACAAAGTTTGCGTGAACTCGACAATGCGTGGCGGCTAAACCCTGGCGGCTCTGGGTGGCGTCGGTGTTGGCGGGCCAATAAAATGTTGCAAATTTCATTAAATTTCGAAAACTTTTTTCGGCGCTGCTGTAGCTGCGTTTGATGGCTGGCTGTCGAGCTGACAACTGTGTGGCACGCAGGAGGATCGCGGGTGAATCGGCTGTGGACTAATTTGGATACTTATTTCGTAGAGTGAACGCGTGTGTCTGCTTGTATAACAGATTATAGCTGTGTGTACGTGTGTTTGTGCGCTGGTAATTTCCTCATGCCAACGCCAATAAATCAAGACACAATTTTCATGTCTCACTGTAATTTCTCGTGGCATTTTCCTCGGCGCACCAAAACAAAAAACCTGCTTTTTTGTCTATTTGAAATTTACTAGTACGTGATATCATTTTCTTTGCCATGCTTTGCGAGCTTACCTTTTTTAAGACGCAAGTTACCGCTCGCAAAAGCAAAAGAAGAAACAATAAAAAATGACGCTGAAAGCAGCTTTGTCAGGGATTTTTTTTCTTTTCGTCAATTTTCCAGCAATTTGTTGTTTTTTATTGCGATTTTTTTCCCCTGAAAGTTTGCCTCGTGTCGTTTTAATGCTTTAAAAAGCGTTGCTTCGGGGAATATCGCGCTGCACAGCCGTTGGACTTTACTGGTAATTATTACGAAATGCATAAAATGAGGAAATTTCGTTCACTTCTGTTTATTTGGTTGGCTTGTGCGATTGATATGCCTTTGAAGCTTGTGTAGAGCTTACAATGTAGTGAGCGCAAAAAAGAAAATATAACGGTAATATGTCGACTTAATTATAATGCGTTGTTTAAACTTAACTTCACACGTTTCTCACTTTACCAAGCGAGGCAAGAAAACAATTAATTGCCGCAAAAAATTTTAAACAATAAAGACTCAAAAAAGTGCTGAAAAAGTAAGGAGAAATTGAAAGAAATGAGAAAAATTATAAACTGAAGAGGTAAAAAAAGTAGGCTAAAATATTGCTATAAAATTTAATTGGAGTAACTTGAAGGTTGCTTAGCTGTTTTTAGTCATACAATATTGTACCATGTTGGAAGATTCAGTAAAATTTAAACTTTTTGCATACATATATACATACATATATTTCCCGTTACGAGGGAGGAATTTTATGTTTGAAAGCAGTTAGGTAAGATGAAAAAATAAATCTATAGTAGCAGATGCTGAGAACACTGAGAACCCCAGAACAGACCACTTTGAATTTTGTTTAATAAAATGCTGTATTGTTTTTCCCCAACATAGTGTTTTATTTTTTTATACTCTCGCAACAAAGTTGCTAAGGAGAGTATTATAGTTTTGTTCACATAACGGTTGTTTGTAAGTCCTTAAACTAAAAGAGTCAGATATAGGGTTATATATACCAAAGTGATCGGGGTAACGAGTAGAGTTGAAATCCGGATGTCTGTCTGTCCGTCCGTCCGTCCGTCCGTGCAAGCTGTAACTTGAGTAAAAATTGAGATATCATGATGAAACTTGGCACACGTATTTCTTGGCTCCATAAGAAGGTTAAGTTCGAAGATGGGTAAAATCGGCCCACTGCCACGCCCACAAAATGGCGAAAACTGAAAACCTATAAAGTGTCATAACTACGCCATAAATAAAGATATTAAAGTGAATTTTTGCACAAAGGATCGCATTAGGGAGGGGCATATTCGGATATATTTTTTTTTGAAAAGTGGGCGTGGCCCCGCCCCCTACTAAGTTTTTTGTACATATCTCGGAAACTACTATAGCTATGTTAACCAAACTCTATAGAGTCGTTTCCTTCAGGCATTTCCATATACAGTTCAAAAATGGAAGAAATCGGATAATAACCACGCTCACCTCCCATACAAAGGTTATGTTGAAAATCACTAAAGGTGCGTTAACCGACTAACAAAAAATGCCAGAAACACTAAATTTTACGGAAGAAATGGCAGAAGGAAGCTGCACCCAGGCTTTTTTAAAAATTGAAAATGGGCGTGGGTGGCGTCACCCTCTTATGGACCAAAAACCATATCTCAGGAACTACTCTACCGATTTCAATGAAATTCGGTATATAATATTTTCTTAATACCCTGATGACATGTACGAAATATGGGTGAAATCGGTTTACAACCACATATACATTAGGAACCAATGATGATAGCGGAATAAAACTTTACACAAATACGGTATTTGAAAAATATGTAAATGACGGATAATGAAATCTCGATTATCACTTTATCATGTGAGAGTATAAAATGACACCCGAACTTCTTTACTTGTTAAGTTAGGCTTTATAGAATTTTTATGGATGGTATGTATTAAAAAATCTATGAAAATTCCATGCAGCCTTACTTAAAAAGTCGAACATTTCGAGAAGTATTAATGGTAGCGATTTTGACCCCAGACATTCTTTATAGCAAATAAAATTTCCTAAAAATTTGTCAAAGTAGACATAGCTTCGATACTACCGAAGTTAACGATTTTTTTTTTGGTTTTCTCATCTCAATTAAATTGTTATAAGGAATACGAGATCCTTAGCATTTAGTAAAAAAAAAATTAGCAATAGAAATGTGAAAATCATCAAATCATTCAAAAACAAAATTGTTATACACAATATTCCTTATTTCCTTATTTAAGATTAAAATATCCCATCCTTGGAACCTAAACGCGCGCCCTAATGTTTGTATGAAAGCATAATTTGAAACAATATTTACCAAGGAGTTAATAATATGAGTATATGAAATTAAAAAACCATTCAAATCTTTAAAATTATAACAATATTATTTAAATTCTGCACCTGGGGTAAATTTCAAAAGTTTCCGTTACCCAGGACTAGAACCCAAGACCTACTAAAAGCTAGCCCACGCACTCAATACACATTATATAAATTCAATACACTTTTCCGTAACTTTAAAGCATTTAAAAATTTGCATGCTCTGCGGTCGGTTGTGTGACGGCTGCACAATATCACCCGCAACTTTACTGCAGACTCTCCACCGCTGTGTAGAGTGTGTCTAAATATGCATGAACACGCACGCAATACAGCAAGCAACCCCACTACCCGTCACACACTCCCAACTGATTCATTCATTCATAGGTTTTGGTGAGTTTTTTCTTGCTTTTAGCTATGTCTTTATTTTTGTTTTTGATTCTCTTTCACTGTCAGCCGCTGGAAAGTGCAAGTTGGCGCATATTGTGTTGGCAGCGAGTCATGCCAAGGTTCATTGGCCACACACACACACAAGCGTGCATTCACTTCAAAGTAGGGCCAAGCACATGCATACACATAAACAATTGTGTATATATGTATGAGTGTGTGTTTGTGAAAATGTTGTGCAAGCAGCCACAAGTGATGCGCCACCGCGCTGCAATGCCACTTGGGCGCCATTACAAACAATAGCAACGATTACATAGTTGCAATAACAATTATTCATGCTAATGCGCACATATACTACATATATGTATGTACATACATGCATAGATATAGTACGCAAAAGGAAAAAATGCTTATTTTGTTGCCTCAGCGCCGGCGCTTTGCTACAATGCCGCCAATCACAAGCGTTTTCATTCTCATTGCAGTTGCTATTGTTTTTGCAGTGCTGCCTTGCGACCCGGCTGTAATCAATTTAACCGAAAGTTGACGTTTAACATCAGTAGCAGCGCTTTGTTGTTGTTGCTGTTTTTGCTATTACTATTACTTTTTCACTTCTGCTACCAACTGCCAGGCCACTTTGGCCTATTGTTTTCGTTTGCAATTTTCGGTTGGATTTTCTGCTTCCTCTTTGCCAATTTCAGCCAATGCAATGGTATGTGCACACACACACACACACACACACACACACACACATGTATACAAACAAAGTCGAGCGCACATTTCGCTTGTCGTGGGTTAATTAGCCGTTTAGTCGCTTGAACTCTCACATTTCGGCTCTTTTGTGCATTGAACTATTTGTTTTGTTGTTGTTGTGGCTGTTTCGTAGAAATTTTCTGGTTTTTCGGGTATTACTTTTACGCATCAAAGCGTGCGAAATGCTTGGATATTTGTTAATTATTTACAATTGACTTTTTGCTTGTCTGGGTTAAATGTGGCGACTAAGAGCTTTTAGCTGCGGGTTTATTTTCATTTTCCTAAGCTTTAATCGCATTTGAGCGTAAAATTTTTAGTAATCTTGAGTAGATAATCGGTAATTATGCTTAATGTATTGGATTTTAGACGTGATCAAAGGCTGCCTTGCGAGTTATTGAGAGGTTCATATTTTTCTGTTGGTAGTACTGTTGATGAAAACTTGGCCGCTGCCGAAATACTAGAGATAAGAATGTAATTTTCAGAACCAAATAGGTCCGAAACGATCCTCCTTCCGCATTTTTGGACTAAGTGAGCAGCTCCATAGCAAGCTTTCAATGGGCTTTAGACATTCAGAGCTGGATCATTTTCCCAAGCTAAATAAATGCTGACAGCAAAAATGACCGACAAGACCAAGCACACTTAATTTTGCTTCCGTCGAAGCCATTCTGATATTTTACTTGAATTAACCCAAAAAAAACTTCAGAATCGAATTTATACCTGTAAAATGCTGCTAAATCGCAACGAAAGGGATACATTTCGGAAACGGATTGTTACCGGGAATGAAAAGTGGGTTATTAACAACAACCTCAAACGAAAATAGTAGTGATTGAGGCGCGTTGATCCGGCGCAGTAAGTGGTCAAGACAGAATAGACGGTCAGGAAGGTTTGCTATGTGTTTGATGGGTTCCGAATCATCTAGCATGGACTACCCCCCTCCTACGACCGAAGGGAAGCAATCGCCCAGAAACGACTAGCTTTGGCCAATAGAGAGGGATTGGGTTTTACTCAGAGAACGCCAGGTAAACATCAATAGTGACTCACCAGAAGCTCAGCGAGTTGAAGTGGCAGGTTCTCATGTATTCACATTATAGTCTGAACCGACAATTATCACCTGCTTCTGATTATGGCTTAATATAGTATTAGTGCCTTTATTAGCTGTATTAATTGTAAGTCTGCAAGTTTACTTGCATTCGGAGCGGCCAATAGGACAAAGACTTGACTTTGTTCGATGATTAAAAATCACTATTGTCTATTTTAATGTATAAATCGTCTAGACTGCTTTAGTGTTAAAAAAGAAGAATAAGCATTACGCACTCGAGGCGAATTGTTTAATGCGCAATTAATAATTGAGTTGTCTACGGAATACATAGCAGCGCGAAAAAAGTTTCACGAAAGTAAAAGTGCATGATTAATAGTTGAAACAAGAGAACTACCGTTAAAAAGTTAAGTGCGAAACTTTTGCATGAGTGGCCATTTAAATAAGAAAAATGTGTGGCCATTGAGTGCGCAGCTAGCCGAATAGACAGTAAATTACCGTTATAGCCACAAAAGTAGGCAATTTGAATCAAAGTTAAAGTTGAGACTAAATCTGCAAATATTCCACTTTGCTTTTGGGCAATTAATTTGTTGAATCAGCTTATTTACATTTAGCAATTATATACAAACTTTAAATACATTTCTGCGAAATTGTATCAGATTCGGTGAGTAAAATTTTTCAAAACGACTTGGTTGGTCGACTTGAAGGAAAAAAGAATTTTGACCACATAAAACTCCTTTTTAATTTGGGAAGCCGCTATTTTGCCAAATTTCTCCAGATCTTGGATTACTACCTGTCTGCATTGTAATAATACATTTATTTAGTGTTTGGACTTGAGAAAATTTTAAGCAGAAAAATCTTCCTCATCGCCGGACATCTTTTTTCGGTGGTCGTCCATAATATTGGCTTCGTAATCAAGGCAATTATGGAGGGACCACTTTTCCTGCCTGCGGAAGGGCAGTGAAAGTGTGACATCTGGAGAAGGTGGATAGATTGTTTATTGCACGACTAGCATGAAGAACAACAAAGCGGTAAACCAGGAAAATCTTGTACTTTCGAATGCAGTAAGTCGTGGAAAAGACCCGTGAATGGAAGATCGACACTCACCACCTTTTTGTCGATATCGATATTGATATCATTGGCCTCAACAACCGCGCCGTTAGTTCTAATTTCTCCCAACAGGATAAAGATGCGTAGCATATGGGTTTGGTTGTGAACGAGGACAAAACTAAATAACTCCTGTCATCAAACTAACAGTCGTTTTCTCACACGTCACTGTTGACAGTCATAACTTTGAAGTCGTAGATAATTTCGCCTATCTTGGAACCGGTATCACCACCAACAACAATATCAGCCTTGAAATCCAACGCAGAATCACTCTTAGCAACAGGTGCTACTTTGGACTGAGTAGGCAATTGAGAAATAAGTCTTCTCTCGTAGAATAAAGACAAAACTCTATAAGTCACGCATTATTCTCGTCCTGCTATATGGCATGGACCATGCAGAGGCATGGAAGATGACAACATTTGATGAATTGGCTTTTGGTGTGTTCAAGAGAATGGTTTTGCGCAAGATTTATGGTCCTTTGCGCATTTGCCAACGGCGAGTACCGCAGTCGATGGAACGATGAGCTGTACGAGGTGTACGGTGAGATTGACATAGTTCAACGTATCAACGTACCCGGCTGGGCTGGCTAGGTCATGTCGTCTGAATGGATTACACTACTCCGGCTCTGAAGGTTTTCGATTCAGTAAGCGCTGGTGAAAGAAGAGAAAGACCACCACTCCGTTGGAGAGATCAGGTGGAGAAGGACCTGTCTGCACTGGGAATTTCGAATTGGCGCCAAATAGCGAAAAGAAATTTAGTCGTGCTGTTGTTAGCACGGCTGTAACCGCGTAAGCTGTGTCTACGCCAGTAAAGAAGAAGAATGGAGTCCAAAATTTTTAAAATTTATTTGATTTTAATCGCTTTTATTAAAATACATTAAATTCTGCAAGTGCATATTTCTCTTATTTATTTATTAAATAAAATGCCTCTTAAAAAAAAAAATAAAAAAATTTCTCTCAAATAAAAAAATAAACGCGTGAATATAACCCCTTAAGGCGCGAATTTTATAGTTCAATTAATGTTAATTTGTTTTTGTAGCCATTTATTTATTGTGTGATTTACAGTAGTTTCGATTAAGTTTTGTTTTTGTTTTCAATTTTCACGCCGCTTATCGTGTCGGTCTGCATTTGACGCTTCAACGTCACGCGCCTTCACTATTTCGTCACGAAAGCCAAAGTGAAGCAGACAAACTTTCACTTGAATTAAAATGTCGCCTGATGCTCATCAGCTAAGTGGCGCTGAGAGTTGCCGCCGCAACAAGCTTTTTTTAATTTTTCTAAGTGTCTTTTAATTTTTATGGCTTTTTGTCGCTACCTTTTTGTTTCTTATTTTTGTTTTCTCTCACACAGCCTTGTTTGCACTGTAATTTAGTTGCTGCGACTAGAGTATGTATGTGTGTGTGTCGTTGTTGCTTTGAAAGTCAATACAATTGACAGTTTTCAGAATCAGATTGTCGCATAGCTTTGGCTGCGGGGCGGCTGGAAGGCAACCTGAAAAATCTGCACAAAGTCGCCGACATAAAGCAGTTACCTTGGTGACCATGAAGCAGCATTAGTAACTGTGTGTAGGTTTGTGCAAAATATAATTTGTTGCATGCGCGCTGATTTCCATAGTTACCTAGCTCAGACTTAGCACACACACACACACACACACACACACAAAGCCATATTTGCGTTTGTTTTTGGAATCAGGTCTATGCATAGCAACCAATTAACTGGCTTTGGCGTCGCTGAAGCTGCATTTAAAATGTGTTGCGCTTTTCGCTGAAGCTGTGCAAATTTTTTCGCTGTTTTTTCGTTGTTTTTTTGCAACTTTTTCTTCAACTGCCACATTGCATCGTACAACCTGTCGCAGACAGCAGAAACCTTTTGTGGCATGCAACAACCGACAGCCAAAAGTGGCCTGCATTTCATATACTACAACTACGTATGTATGTTAGTGTATGTGTATATTATTAACGGCACAGTTGTGGCATCGGCAGAAATTTCTCGTTCATTTCGTGCACTCGCCTCTTTTTTCGCCAACAATGTCACAATGAAAGTGCAAAGAATGGCGAAAAAAACAAACAAAATGAAATTGAAAAATTGTCACAGTGAAAATACTAAATAAATACATGAAAAATTACAACAAAAAAAGAGTAGAGTACCAACAGTGTGTGTGGTGCAACAATGGCGGTGTACATGGCGTATGATTGACGCGCAAAGTTCATGCCTCAAATATTTTATTTGTTGTTGTTTGTTTTGCTCTGTGTCGCAGTTGCTAAGTGGGCGTGTGTGCTGTTAAATGGGCGTACTCCGTTGGGCACTTAATAAATTTGTATCATGACAATGAAATCATGTGCATTGACAGCCTTTTTGCTTGTATCGCCGAGGGTGACCTTAAAAATCCATGCGAAGGCTTGCTCTTAATGCTCAAACGCTCAAAAAGTTGTTGTGTCGCATGTGTTGCTCAAGTATGGCTGTATTTGTGTGGGGCTTAAGTATATTTGGACGTTTGCTTTATACATATGAGAGAATTTATAGAGAAATACTTAAGCTTGTTTGTTAAAAATTCATTTTTTAATGCGTTTTTTGAAAAAGTTCGCGACAATAATATAAAGCAAATTCACAATATGAGTTCAGATGACCTAAAAATATAATTGATCGAAACAGTTTCCTGTATTAAAAGGAAATTTAGGAATGCGATAGCTTTGTGCAAAGCAGGTGGCGAGTTCGCTCACAATCAGGATCATATATAGTGACTCAAATCAAAGAAAACGGTAACAAAATTGGAACACAAATCAGGATCTCACTTATCGACTTTATCTTGTTCTTAGAGTTTAGCCAATAAGGCTCGCCGAACAGAAATTCAGCCAAAATGAGGACGTAATCGTTGGGGCTGAGTCTTTTTTTGAAACAAAAAAGAAATTGTCTTCAAAATTTTTGACGAAAACCGCTTAAATTGGTGTATCGACCTCGATGTTGGATCATAAAAGCAAATTTTTACAAAGAAAAATGTTATTCGTCAAACGTTTTTTTCAGTCTGTCTACTATAAGCCTGTCCGAAGAGAGATTTCTTTAACAAATATGGGTTTGTTGGGTCAGATAAGCTGGTAGGGTTTATCCTCGCGCCTAATGTAGCGCTATAAATCATTTGGACAGCTGTGACCTTTGGTCATTTGTGATACCTAAAAACTTATAGAAAAATTACCAAAATCTCTGAGTTTAAAGCGAACTTCCAAAGAATGTGTTAAGGGCTGTTAATATCAATCCCAGCACTTTGATAGGTGTGTTTAGCGAGTTCTCAGTCTGAGAAAAGCTGAGTGTAGAGGAGAAAGACCCTAGATAATTCCACCTCTTCTTCATTCCTAGAACTTTGTGAGATCCTATTGGTCATCGTTCAATCAGATAAAAGCAAGTAGTTTAGAGGACATCACTCTCAGGCAGAAAGATTTCGCAGCCAAAAAGTTCTGGTGTTTGACCAGCGCTTGCCGAGTTTACGGAAGATCCATAGTTCATACTCTTGAATACAGGATAACAAATATACGCCGAAGCGTTTCCAATCTGATGAAATTGAAATAAAAGTGCAATCTTTGGTAAGCCCTCTGGCTTTGCAGCTTCCGTCAATTTCGCTAAGACCAGGCACCCAAACAACTAATAATACGGAAGAAGCTTGATGTTATTTTTAATGAATTCATGCACTTCTTGAATATCTTTGAACAATCAGTGAGCCCAAAGCCAGTAGGTCAACCCTGCTATCGGAATGAATATACACCTTTCTGAAGGAGTCTGCAATTCGGAGCAGTACATCTACTACTACCTTCATGGCAATACCTTTCACTTGAAAGACACAGTCTGGTAGGCAGTTGTATGATAGACTGAAGCTGGAGTTGATAGGGAGTTTGTTAATCAAACCTGCCAATTTTATGTCTAAATCAAATTAATTATATATATTAATATTAAGTCATAAAAATACTAACAAACGATAACTCACAACAAATAGAATACTGTGGTTATTAAAGCCCCACAGTTTTTGAGATATCGTTTTGAAATTTCGCACAAGTCCTTTTCTCCCCAAGAAGTTGCTGGCACGCTGTTCGGAACCACTGATAACAGACCACTATAGGATATAGATGCCATACAAACTAACCGATCAAACTCAAGTTCTTGCATGAAATTGTGTGAATAGTTGAAGCTTCGGTATAATATTTTCTCATTTCTTTGTATGAAAATATTCACTTTGGAATGTTATTTTAAATATGTAAAATTGAAGCAAATAAAAATATTTTGAAACCAAGTATTGCTTGCTTCATTGGCAGCTTGTTACATATCTTTAATTGACACTTACTTATTGGCAGCCAACGAAACTGTCAACGTCAATCAGTTGTGAAGCAGCAATCAAATTAAGTTTGAGGGACAACCGTTGAGTTGCGAGGGCTAACTTACTATATAACGCTTGCTACTCACTGCTGATGTTGACACAATTTTGAGGTAATCAGTTTTTCATTTTCGTTTTGCTTAAATTTCGTAATATTTTTGTGTAGCTTTTTTATAACTTATGTATAAACGATCACAACACACACACATCAGCATGCGCTCACATGTGTTCGCTTTTGAAGTCTTTGTGTCATTGTTGGCGCTGTCATTTCAATCAAATCTGACACAACTACCTGCGTCACACAGGCGCTGCGCTGCGCTGCCTCCACTGGCTGCCAAACTCATTGCGTATGCACCGCACTTAAGGATGCTTTCAATTTACGAAAATTCGAAGCAATAAAATGCAGACACAATGCAATAACAAGACAAACAACCGCACTAACGGCGCATTTGGTATAAAGCCCAATAGCTATGAGAAACTTTAAGATTTGCATTTTCAAAGCTGCAGGCAAAACTTTGGCAAATCAATGCAGGGGAGGAGGGGGTGGTGAACTAGTCTGCAGCACAACTTTTATGGCTGCGTTGCAGAAAAACGAAAATAAAAGTAAGAAAAAAATGAAAATCTCTGCACGCTTGCTCCAGCTTCTGAAAAGTTTTTTGTTTAGCTCACACTTTGTGCCACTTTGGTGTTGCTTTTGTTGTTGGCGAGGTTGTTAAGCAAAGTTCAAGCAACGGTCAGCGAGTGTACGAATTTTGTATGGGTTTTTGTTTGTTTTTGTTTTTTTTTAAGTGCAAAGTTTATTATTCTCTTTATGCATTGGAAATTGCTGCTATTGTAGTTGCCACACTCCCACATCACTGCATTTATTTTTGTAGTTAGTATTCAAGTGTATTGAATTGTAATTTGGCAAAAGTGATTTTGGGAAAATTAAATTTGTTCCCAGAATTGTTGTCCCAGAAAAGTTTCTTCGAAAGTTTTGGCAAAACTTTAAAAGTTCAGTTGGGCACTAAATAACGGTTGCTATGTTGTTTTTGTGCGTCACGTGTGTCTGTGGCTTGAGGCTTAAATACACAAATATGGCAGTGCTAAGAGAATTTAAAATTAGCATAAAAGTTACCGTTATTTCGAACTTAGTAGGAAAACTTTGCTTTCAACAAGTTTTGTCTATGATTTTAATAGAAATATTCGAATGAGAAGAACTAGTCTTCAGAAATATTCTACGGTTGGTGGGTATGAAATTGATTGGAATCCATTTGTAGCTAAAATTTTCGTATCCAAAGGTCAGTAAAGCTGACACAAATGTTTTTTTATATATTTTGGAAAATTTAGCCGAGTGTTACTTTATGCTTTAAAAAAACAAATTAAACCGAATATTGAGGTTAACCTATTACTTTTTTTTTTAATTCTGAACTATGTTATCTGAAAATGTCATTGTACTATCTTCGCAATAGCAAAACAATAGTTAGCAACTTATTTCATAAATGAAGTCACAAGCGTTGGGCGCTTGGTTTCTGACGTAAAAAGTTGAGAATAGTGCAAAGAAGAGAAGATCTTTTTCTCTCAGACTTATGAATACAGCGGTATACCCACGAACTAACCGAAATATCGTTAGATCTAGTGGTCGAGTATAAAGTTCAAAAGAGGATATTCAGGACTACAAAAGTATTGAATATATGAAAATTAGCGATAATTTTGATGAAAACACAATCATAGGAAAAGCGTACCTTAAACGACTATCTTTGAATAAAAATTTCATAAGAAAAGTATATTGGAAATTATAACCTGTTAAAAGTCAGTTAAGGGGTTACTTGGGTTTACGGGTTCCCAAAAATCGAATTTTTTTTATTATTTTATTAAATTCTACAACACTTCTGGAAAATTTTACTAATTCGAGTAATAGTTTCGGAGATACAGCCTTGAGAGCTTGTGCGCTTGAGGCTACCTAAGCCGGTCGGCAAGATTTCTTGAGAACTACTCAACCGATTTTCATTAAATTTTGTACAGCTTTTGGAGGTAAATTCTTAAAGACTTGGATGAAGGATTTTTTTGGATTATAACTATATTTTATTTGAGAAAAAAATTGTTGAAAAAAGGCTGTTTTTTAAACGAGGAAACCCATGTAACTCCTTAAGGGTGGAGGTGGAGCCTGCTTTAGAAGCTTCAAAAAATCGATTTTTTTGTTTTTGCTTAAATATCTTTAAAAATTATCCAAGAATATGTCCCGAAAGTTATAGATGGTAATTCGAATTAATTTCGAAGCTAGAAGGGAAGTAGTGACCGAGCGTCTAGCAGATAAGTACATATATTAGCTCTTGGACAGAAAGCGAAAACCTTGACGCGCGATTTCTGGGTTTTTCATTTTTACGATTTTTCTTAATTGGCAGGCAGGATAGAAGAAAAACTAAACATCGTATGGAATTGAGGCAAAGTTCATTATCTTTGGCATTCAATTATCTTTTATTTAAACTAAAAAAATTAAGAAAAGTCAAGTTTGAACATATTTTTAAACAACAAAAAGTAAATTTGTTTTTTGTTAAAAACCACTTTTTTCAATTTTTAAAACAATTGTAAAATTTTACACTTTTTTTGAAATTTTCTTAGTTTAACTAGAAGATAAATTATTAAAAACTAGAAAAAACGTTAACTTCGGTTGCACCGAAGCTGAATACCCTTCACAGGTGCGTTTCTGTTAGTAACTATGTGTTCAGTTTGTATGGAAGCTATATGCTATAGTCAACCGATCTGATCAATTTCTTCGGAGATTACATTGTTGCCTTAGAAAATAACATATACCAAATTTCTTGAATATATCTTGTCAAATGTGAAAGTTTTCCATACAAGCATTTAATTCCGATCGTTCAGTTTGTATGGCAGCTATATGTTATAGTGGTCCGATATCGGCCGTTCCGACAAATGAATAGCTTCTTAAAGAGAAAATGACGTTTACAAAATTTCAAAACGATATCTTAAAAACTAAGGGACTAGTTCGTATATATACAGACAGACAGACGGACAGACAGACGGAAATGGCTAAATCGACTCAGCTCAACATACTGATTATTTATATATATACTTTATAGGGTCTCCGACGATCCCTTCTGGGTGTTACAAACTTTGTGACAAACTTAATATACCCTGTTCAGGGTATAAATATGAATCTCTTTGAACTTTTGATAGAAATTGCGACCTACATCCTGCCCGCCGTCTGACAAATGCACATGTGAGATGCATTGGGTAATTGCTTACCAAAAGTAAAATATCAAATATTTCGTATCCAAAAAATTTTCAGATTGTTTAAATATATAACTATAAATCCTAGAAATTTCGCTTTAATCAGTTATTTCTTTTCCTCCCAAAAAAAATCCTCAAAAAAAAGATTTTTTAAGCCTCCAAAGCAGGCTCCTCCTTTAATAGAGCGGCATAAGCCGTAGTAGTTTGAAATGTTATAGAGGCTCGTGATATCGATACAAATATCAGGTTTGTCAGGACTATCAAAGTGTTGACTGTATGAAAATTATTATTAAAAGATCACGTCATATAATCTATTTTAGATCATTAAGGTAGTACTACTTTTCCCCAAAAACTAGCAGTTCTTTACGATAACCCTAGATATTTTTTCGTGTCACGTTCGCTGGATTCCAACTGCGCACGAGACTGCTCGCAAATCGCTCGGACTGATACTTATGAGAGACGAAGAAAGAAATCAGTGAAATATTTTTTTTATGAAATTTATGCTTAATTTACGCTCAGAATTTTCCAGATTAGCTTTTTGTGAATTTGAAATATTAAAAGAAAAGTAATTAGCAATTGAAAACCATACTTTTTATTTTGCATAATTCTTCAAGAGTTACACATATTAGTGTATAAGTACAAACGTATTTATCTTTATTTGCGTATGCATACCTTCTTTGGCATTTAAACTTTCCGTTTCGCAGACAAATATATTGAAAGTCAAAAGCGAAGGCAAATAAAGCATAATAGAATGAAAACGGAAAATGGTAAACAGTCACATTTTGGAAATGTAGCACTTTGGCTATACAAAGAGTTCATTAAAAGGAGATAGCGTGGAGCGCAGAAAATATCAACAACAACAACAGGAACATAACAATGACATACTGTTGACATTTGCATGAAAAAAGCAACAGCAGAACAATGAAAAAAGAAGCATAGTCAGCATTCACTACTACAGCCCACGGACTTCGAAATAGTTACAATCACATATATAATTATACGTTTATATGTTCGTATGTATGTATGATTATGGAATAACTTAAAGAGTTTAAAAGTCCAACAGCATACTCATAAGCATAAAACGAGTTGCAGGCATTAAAAGCCAACGAGCGCAAAGGCCGACAACTCTAACGAATCCATTGGCCACAGATGCTTGAGTGACCGAGTGGCAGCCGCAGCGACAGATAAAAAGCATTCAAAATTGAATACTTTAAGTAAGAAATGCAGTTTTAAGGTACCAAATGACTGCGAGAAGTGTAACTGTCTGCCATTTTCCGCATAACATTGAAGTGGTGGCTACCCTGTAGGAAAAATTTTAATGTCACAACATCTAAAGCTTGCGTTTGGCAAGTTTTAAGATATACACAAACATGAACGTGAAAACATTCGATAGAGAGAGTTTAGATTTAAAATGGGTCTATTCTGCAGCAATTGGTTTCTTCCAGCGAACAAAAATTTTGATGATGCAAAGAATTCAACACCAAAATGAGCGATATAATTTCGATGTGCGAATACAGACAATTTTTTTAAAAATATACTCTTTTATTGCAGGTTTTTTGGGAACCTTTGGATGGAGCTTCTGCTCAAGTATAATAGTTTCATTATGGTTACGGGGTTTCCGAAAATACTATCACTTTTTTCAACTTTATTACAAAAACTCACGTTCTGTAAGATAATGTCTGCGCAAGATCTGAAGCACAAATCTCAAGCGATATCGCTTCGTTCTATGGGCTCTTGAAAAGTTCCTAGAAGAGCAGACGTTTTCGAAACAAATTTTGTTCAGCGATGAGGCCCATTTTTGGTTCAGTGGGTATTTAAACAAGCAGAATTGCCGCATATGATTTATTGAGAGAACACTTCAGTGAGCAGATAATTTCACATTTTGGGCCGGCCGATTGACAATCCAATCGCCAGTTACCAGTCGAAATGCTAGAATGAGTCATCGAAAATTGGACTCAACGGATGAACCACGTTGGAAAGACCAGGTAAAGAAGGACCTGCCTACACTTAGAATCTCCAATTGCCGCCAAACAGCAAAAAGGAAGAAACTGGCGCGCTGTTCTTAACTCGACTAAAACCGCGTAAAAGGTGTCTACGCCAATAAAGGAGAAGAAGTGGCACCTTGCAAGCAGATTTAGTGTTTGGAGAATATACGAATTTGATTATATGATATATGTATGTTACTATATACATATATTTTTTTATTTATTAGTTTTTTCACTTTTAGAATGTAGCACCGAAAATTCCTACTGGGCCTGCATACGCACTGTATGTCTCTTTGGAGACACTCACTTTCACTTTATAAGCATAAATCTTCTTAAATGATTAAAAATTACTTATATTTTTTGGCTTTGTATTACACAATGCTTTTTTCGTTGCTTTGGTTGACCGACTGCTTTGCTCAGCTGTCTGTCGCCTGCCGCACACAATCTAAAAATACAAAATAATTTATTTCCATGCAGCACAGCTTTAGGTTAGTGTGCGTCTGCAGGCAAAATTGAATATGCATATGTTTTGGCATTCTCTAAATCACTATTTATTAATATTTGTTTGTAGTAGACAATTCCGTAAATAAATAGACGCACGAGTGATGGCACGAATTTCCCTATAAATCTATTCGAATGGGCATTTAATTAAAATCTTAGCTATTTCCGTTTATCTTTCACTTACTCGGCTCGAAGTGCATGAGAATTAGAAGTGCATGAATCAATATTAGATTTATGTAATTCGATTTACACGAATCGCATATATCTATATACAATATATTTGTTAATGTAAATTTTGTTAGCTGGGAGTATTTCGCTTTCATTAAGACAGTTGATTTTTAATTAATTTTCAGGTGCAGCGAGAGTAAAGCAATTGAGTAAGCGAGCACCGACTATAGATTTCTGAGTCAGCAACAGCATCATCTAATTGTCTGTCCATATATGCATGGATGATTTGGCGCCTTGGCTACTAAAACCCATATATCCACATACTATATATGCATGTATATCTATACACGTGCATATGAATGTCTGTGATTCATGTTTGTGAACTCATTCAATTGAATTTATTTTCAATATAGTTCATCTGTTTCTTACTCAGAAGCGTATTTGATACCGTAATTTGAGACAAATTTGCTAATGAAATCGATGCAGAATTAATTACAACAAATATTACAAAATATGGAATTATATATTATCGTTTATACAGATTTAACTAAACTGTCTAAACAAAGCTAAATGTTAATAAATAGAACGAGGTTGTTTGTTGAAAATTTAAATTTTTGCTCGAATTTATGCATACTGCTACACTTGGCTATTTTGTTAAAAAAGAAAATTGGAGCATTGGTTCATTAATTGTAAATATTTACAAAAAGATTATAAGTGATTGAGAGAGTGAACAAACTATTTCAAGAATTACACGAACAAGTTCCTCTAGCAAAATATGTTGTAAAATTAAATTATTCACATTTTTTCCTTCAAAATTTGGCGAAATATTTAAACAACATTATTCTGTTAGGCCAATAAGCCACGTTTAGGACAGTTTTGGTTCTTTGCGATACTTTATAAACAACTGGGTCCCTACGGTACGTTATACTAGAGTTCAGCAACTACGTCCTCTGTGGCCTCACTACCCCACGATATGATACACTACCTCCTCCAGTTGTACGACGATCATGTTCCTACAGTCTCTTTCGAGTGGCAATAGGAATTTTGTGTTCTACCGATTTACACTTTTTGATAGGGTTTTGATTTTCTTTACCATGCTTCTATCCAGATCGTCGTATATGTACACAATGCATGGGTTTCACAATGTTGACAACGTCTTGGCCGTGCACCATTCTGGCGATCTCGTCTATCCATCGTTTATTTTCAAGCCATCCGTATAAATGTTTAGAGTATTGCGCGGTGTTTGCCAAACCTCCATAAACCCGAAGGTTCTATATGTAAATGTTTCCGCAGTTTTCAGGAAAGAGGCGGCGTTGAAGTTGTTCTTTATGCCCCCGTTATGCACAGCGCAACCTTTTGCCTTACTATACTTCTCTAATATTATTTTCAGTTTATACAGTGCGAGTTGGAGAATGTTGGGGAATTACGTATAAGAGATATGAAATACTAAAAGTTTTGGTGCAAAGTTTTGCACCATGTCATATGAGGGTTGCCCTCAAAATTTCGAGATTAGAGAACAAAAACATGTATTAATCGTCGTTTAGTGTTTTAAAATTTTCTCCATTAAGATCCCTATCTTTTTGCATGTGTTTGAACCAATTTTTGAAACACTTTTGCTACTCTGATTGAGGTATCTCCAAAACATGCGTTCTGAACGCATCAACTGCCACTTCAGGTGTCGAAAAATGTTGGATGGATGACTCATCATATCATATCAATGTTTTGATTACTCAAAAATGCAGTTCTTTCGATGTCGATGTGTAAAAGCTCGTATTGTCGTGTCAACCTCACGATAGATCATATGACGATCTTGCAATATCAGTTTGCGCACAACATCAATAATTTCCGAAAGAACAACTGAGTGTGAACGACCTTCGCGGAATTTGTCTTCTAGTGATCTCTGACTTCTTCGAATTCACTGCCAAAAATTTAATTAAGTTTATCATTTTACTGTTGTTAATCTAGGTCCATTTTTTGGTCGAAAAGGAATTATTGAAATGCAGTTTTGACAGTATTTTCAAAATGCATTTTCAACAGTATTCTCCAAGAGGTTTTTTTATTGTTGTGAATATAAGTAAACAATTTTCTTAGACAAAATAATATTCCTGTTCCTGTTCAGGTAAAATCGTAATTTAAGATGCAAGTCCAACAGGCTTTTTAAAAGGCAGGCACTCACTTGAAGACTATACAAGTCGCTGTTGAAAGTATTACAAAGTTTGGTCATAAAATTATCTGCTTGATTTGAAGCTCCAAATATTGTCCCCAACGATAACTACTATACTTATAAGAACGAAGTAGTCGACTCATTACGCCATATGAAAAAAAAATATTTTTTCGTAAAAGCGGCTTTATACATGACACCTTCACATCCCTACTTTAAAAGAGCTTCCGAATACCCCTAAGAAAATCTGAGCAGGCATATTTTTCATGAAGTAACAATATACATACATATATACATAAGTATAAGCACATAATTCATAACAACAATGTAAACAATAAAACATATCTATTCATAAATATACATATGTATAGTATATATGCTTATCCATTATTTAAGCGTAAGCCCATAGGCTAGTTGCTACTGCATCTTCCTGCTGTAAGTCATTCATCAATTTAGCAATGCGCTTTGCAATAAGCTTCAAGGAAGAGACAGGGCAATACCTAGCTGTCTGTCCATATGTCTGTGAGTAAATAGTTGCCGCTAGACAAGTGCATTATGAATGCGCAATATTTCTGGCATTTACATATGGACAAGCATGTTCATATTCGAATGTTCGTTTGCCAATATACTTATGCACATATATACATACATACAAATGGATGTTACTGCTTAATGCGAACGTTGCACTAAGCCGCGTGCCGGTTGTTTTACATACCAACATACGTACACACATAATTTGTTTGCAAATTTTTGCTTCGCTTCGTTTCGTTTTTTATTGCCTTTCGCATCTTTGCGAGAATTATGCTTCCTGGTTGTCGGTTAGCCCATTTACATGAAAAGCATTAAAAGCTACTGCTCGCTACTGGCGTTCATGTTGCAGACAGTCTACATACATACACAGATATATTGCTGGCAGCCAGCTGAATACAAAAATACAGATGTTTATGTAGCTATGGCTGTTCCAATATATACTAAATTTATGTTTGTGAACGTGCAGTATCTGCATTGGCTTACGAATCTTCTGTCAAAATTTTCATTTCGCTCTTTTTTTTGGCTTAATCAGATTTATAACACATATTTCACAATCATTCAGCCATCAATCCAGACACAGCAACGGTTTACGCGATTGCATCAGGGCGCTTAAGCTGATTTTCGCGGATATACTATACATACATACATATGTAGATACTTTTTATGTTTATTTGTGAATATGGAGAACTATATATGCTGATGAGTGCATATATATGTAAGTTTGTATGTGCACAATTCTAACTCAACTTCCTTTTATGATTTGTAATTAATGCGGTTCATGGCGCGAACAACCGTTTGGCTTGAAAATAAAAACGTTAACTTCCTTTGTACCGATGCTATGATGCACTTTACAAGTGACTTTTTTCTAGCATAAAATGAAGGGTAAATAGATCACCCTTCTTTTTTAAAGAAAAAAAAAACAGAAACTTCAAATTTAATGGGCAATGTTTATTATTATTCGATAGAACAGTATTTGGCTTGTGTTTTTTTTTTGAAGATTATCTCTTTCAAATATTGGCCGCGGCTACATCTTAGATCGTCCATCAGTTGACTCCAATTTTCGACGATTCGTTCGCGCATTTCGACCGGTAACAGACCAATAACACGTGTGATATTCCACAAACTATACCAAAACAGTGTTTTCACTGGATGAAATGACAGTTCTTGAATCTTTTCAGGTTACTCTACATCTCAAATGCGCCAAAATTTTGGTGCTTTATATACCTATTGTTCTTGGCGCTTTTCAGGAGCCTATAGAGCGAAACGATATCGATTGAGAAAGTCGAGCAGCTTCAGTTCTTGCACGCACTGTGTTTTGTACACTTTCAATTAAATATCTCGACATAAAATCCGCCAAGCCGTTTCATATGTTAGTTCGAGTTGTCGCGAACGGCGCCAAATCGACTCTCCACGGTCTTATTGTACACTCTCAGCTCGACTGCTATATTTTTTTCTCTGTGTGCAGGACCTGGTTTATTCGGTCGAATAGTACCCAATAATGAATACTGAGTCTCAAGATGGGTGATGGCATTGCGCTCAGTACGTCGATTATGTTGACCATAATTTGAGCGAAGCGCGCCAAACACATTCTTTACAGAATGGGAGTTTTCGTAATATAGTGGAACAATTTGTAAACGTTGCTCACGCGTAAGTCTTTCCACGATGAAATGACAAACAATATTGAACAAAAATAACATGACAGCTTGACAAAGCTCTAGCATGATCTGTCAAAAAAAGGCTATTGAAGGAAATAGAGATACTTTAAGCTCTACTTGGATTACCCGTTATCTATATGGCGATTTGCATCGATCAGTTAGAATGGCAGCTACTAGATATAATGGTCCATTGTGCCTCAGATAAAAATCTATGCCAAATTTCTCGGAGATAATTATCATACAGTTTTTCATGTAATGACTACAGTATAATCGATACTTGTATGTATGTACATATGTATGTTATAGTCGACAACAGATCACATCGCCGTTTTAAACGAATGACCAGCTTCTTGCAGAGAAAAGAGCGTGTGTAAAATTTCGGATCGTAATCTCAAAAACTCTAAGAAAGTTATTCACGTGTATACAAACGGACAGACAAATAACGGGATAGACAGACGAGCATGGCTAGATCGGTTGTTACAAACTTTGTATTTATGGTATCTTTGTTGTTGTGCTGTTTTTCTCTAGGTTAGAAATACCTACTAGGATTCCACATGATTTGGGTTTGCTCCTATAAAATCTACAATTGAAAATTTGGGCCAAGTAGCCAAAAAAGTTTCATTTGCTAAACATGAGGTAATTGAAGAATGCAGTAAACTACTTGATATGATTTACCGTTAACGAATTTGGAACAAGTTTAAGATATTTCAATATAATTCTCTAGAATATCGATCCATTAGATGTTTTATCGAATAGTACCAGTCCATAAATCTTACAAACAAACTCCAGTCTATCAAGAGACTTGTGATTTCGATTCTAGTCTACGAATATAATGTGTGTTCCAAATTCCACATACTAGAGACATATGTATGTATGTATATTGAACTTCATTCAACGGACTTTCTTACTCATATACTTTAAAAGCAAATAGACAACAAAGTATTCCAAGACGTCCAATAATTTCTAGCGATGTGCCTAACCTGATCTAACTCGATTCTTTTCATAGTAAAATAATTAATATCACTAGTAAATAATGAGGTCAAAAAATGCAAATTGAATTTCTATCACCACCATAGTTAATAAATCATATACAAATGTATATCTATGTTTATGTACTCTAACTGCAACAACTTGAATGTGCAACGTACAAAGTGCATTTTTTGCTCACATTTCTACTTTGCAGTTTCTTGCAGTTGGCTTTGCTTGCATTTGAATGCATAAACAGCAAAATACCACAGAAACGTAAACATTTGCTTGTATACATATGTAAATACACATGTTGCAAGTAAACAAATTTGCCTTTAGTTGCAAACAGAAAACATCTGCCACATACGCTTGGGCTAATACGAAAGCGAAAAGTGAATTTCTACCTTGAAACAGCAAGTTTTGCAATTAAAGTGTGAAGTTGCTTCTACTTATGCACAGAAAAAGCGCACACACGTACGCACACATAGCAATGCAAATATGTACTTAAGTGTTATGTGTGCATAAATTTGCTATTTTTGAGAAGGTGAGTTAATTAAGTGCCGATATGCACATAAATACATACACTATATATGCACATGTTTGGCTATTTATATGCTGCGAATGTTCAGTGTTGCAAATCGCGTTAGAATCATATTCACTAGGCGGTTGATGTGGCGCTTATGTGTTGCATGAACTTATGCATTTATTAAGTTTTGTTATTAATGAAAAGGGAAAATACATGGAATTTTGCTGTTTAGCGTTTAGTTGTTGTAGGTGTTTCACTCACCTTCTACAGTTGCATTCACTCTTTGCTTATGGTGCTGAAATGAGAGAGCAAAGCAAATGAAAATGCGTGATTAGTTGAAGTTGCAAGTAGTTTGTATTAAATTTGATTAAAAGTATTCAAAAAAGTTTAAGATTATATATTTTTATAACAAAACTAATTTATAAGAAAAATTTCTTAAGCATATCGTATGCAAGATTAGGTTACGCATATTGCAACGTGAAGCAAAGTGGCAATGAATGTAAAAACATACATAAGTCTAACACAAATTTTGTGTGAAGACTTTCAATAAGTGTGTAATTATTTAGATTTTTATACTTTGACACCTACAGTGCTTTGTTGAGTGGTTAATAAAACAGTTTAGTTCATTAAAATATCACACATATTGACCAATATAGATAGAATTTTTTTAATAAATTCAACAACACCTCTAAAATAGTATCCTAAATTATCAAGTTGATCTGAGTAATAGTTTCGGAGATATAGCCTTGAGAACTTGTGAGGCTAGCTAGGCTAAGAGAGCCGTCTTTAAACGCGTTTTCTCGAAACTGTGTTTTTGAAGTCGGTTGGCAAGATTTCTTGAGAATTACTCACCGATCTTCCTGAGATTTTACACCGACCTTTGAGATATAATTCTTTAAGATTTGGACGGAGGATTTTTCGATTACAACTCTTTGAAAAAAACGTCGTGAAATTTTCACCGAAATGTTCATTGTTTTGTAAAAATGTCTGCAAAAAACCAATTTTCATTTTTTTCCTTAACCCAAATCTCAAATTAAGGTTTCGACTGAAACACGTATTATCCTGTCAACATGGGCGCATCCTTTTTCCCAGGGGTCACCGGAAATAGCGTGACAATGGCCGAGTTTAAAATATTTTTTCTCAAAAATTACAGAATTTCTTTCTTAAGAGTGTATGTTTGTAACCATAAAATATTTCATGTATGAGAAACAATTTTTGAAAAATGCTGTTTTTATTCAAGAAGACCCATGTGACCCCTTAATATATCTCAAAGAGTGACCGATATTTTCGGTTTAAATTCCGATATAGCCACAGGGCTGCACATATTCGGCATCTGGGTCATGAAACTGACATGAGATGACATACCTTAAGGGGTTGCATGGGTTGCACGCCTACAAAAAATCTTTACACGATTATCTTATTTAATTCTATTACGTCTCCAGTATATTGTCTTAAATACTCAAGTTGATCCAAGTAATAGTTTTGGAGATTTCAAATCGATTGGCAGGCTTTCTCACGAACTACTCAACCGACCTTAGTGAGATGTTTCATAGGTCTTCGAGATATAATATACAAGGTTTTGAACAAACGATTTTTAAATTAAAATTTTAATTTTTTTTTTGTAAAAACGTCTGCTAAAATATAATTTTAATTTTGTCCTAGTTTATGGTCCTAACTAAAGCACGAATTTTTTTCCGAGAGACCGGCGGAAATAAAGTTGTAATGGGGAACGACATGGAGACATTTATTAAGTCTGAATTCGATAGGATCGAATCGTAGTATGACTTTATACTCTAGAGAAAACAAATCAATGGTCAAGGTTCTTTCAAATTTCCAATGAGAAAAAGAACCTATTTGTTTGCAACACTGTTTTCACCTTCAGATACGGTGATCGCTACAAATAGTAAAAAAATCTTCATTTATAGTTATTTTGACGATTTTTTTAGAATGGTGACATGGTTTCAAACAATGGACCAATAGTGTTTAAAGCAAGGTAGAATGTATAGATTTATTTTAAGAAATAGAATGTGTACTTTCTGAATATGAAATATCATATGAATGAAAGTGTATAGTATTACGATTTAACCCCGTAATTGTCACTTTATGCCTTATTCCGAAATCAGTACCAGAGTTTTCCGACATAGTATAAAACTTGACCTTTCAAGATGCTTGATGGATTAAAATAATGTTTAGGAGTTTTGCAGGGAGGAGTTTTCAGGTGAATTGGAGCTTAAATAGCACATTTTGGAAACTCCTTGAACCACTTTAATATATAGTATTAATATATAGTATATACATATGTATATAATGTTTAGTATGAAGTATAGAAGTGGGAAGTAAAAGCGATAGAGCGTCGCTATTTCATCCCGGAAAGAAAGTTGATATGATGTAATGAATTAAAATCCTATAAACTCAATTGAAAACAAGTTTTTTGAAATGAAAAGGATTTTATGAAAGTCAATTGTCACTGTAAGTTTTCGGATTATGAGCGCAAATAAGTGGATACTAAATATTTTGAGTCGCTGACACAAATCTGAGATTGTTTGCCTAACAAAGCTTGAGTTGACCATTGATCTATTCAAAGTAAAATAATGGAAAACCCGTTAAGGCTTAAGGAGATCATTAAATGCTTGAAGAAAACAATGAACTTAATTTGGGCTTTTGTGCGTCGAAAAGTAATGGAAAGCAATTAAAAGCCAATAAGCTAGACGAACAATGAAACAAATGAGGAACGAAGAAACTAGAAGCATATTTACATATGTAGGAATTTCATAGCTAATAAAGCATAAGAAACAAGAAGTGAAGTAGACAATAGAAAAAATTTTTAAGAAATAGAATACAATGCTATAAACGTAAGAAGTTTAGGGTGATGGTATAAAAAATCATGATTTTGGGCTGGATTGTAAATTTTTTTTTATTTATCAAAGTTTACATAACAATAAATTATTACATAAACTAAAGATAACGCAGCGCTAGCGTCGGAGGCTTTCGGCTGGGACTATTGTAGGCTTATTATATTTCAAAATATATAAGATCTTCGGAAAGTGAGCTTTGTAAACAGAAAGCTCTTAAGTATGAACACGAACAAAAAGTAATAAAAAATTTACCATAATATAAAAATTATAATTTTGCGAAGATTTTCATTAAAGTCTAACTCTAGTAAATCTATTTCTATTCTTTTTTGATATTTTTTGAATATATGTTGACTACAATCTTCAGATTAAAAATTTCGTCTTATATTTTTTTACGTGCTTCTACTATTCGTTTCTTGGTCAAATGCGGCACACCCTAATGCACATAATTACGCGCAAAATATAGTGCTTTCAGCTGGTGCAGAAAATGAAAAGTTGTAAATCACGTTCTGTTGTATTTTGTTTTTTTTTTTTTTTTAATAACCAGGCCATTGGGGGTGGGGTAAACGACTCAAATACACCGCGCCGATGCACGACTGAGCATTTGGTGGCAACACAAACAAAAAAAGTGGTAAAAAACAACAACATATAGCAAAACAAAGGTGTGTTGCAAGTGCATAAATTGCTGTTGATTTGATGATTGTAATTGTAAGTTCAGCTTTTTTAAAACATACATACATACTACACACAGCCATACATAAATGCATGCATATATAATTTGTGCTTTAATCACGCTTAAAAGCATTGCGGTTTATTTAATTTACATGAATGAGCTGATTGGCAGGCGATTGTGTTGCTGCAGGTGGTCACAGTCCGGACATGACCAATTGGCTGGTTGAGAGCACACGAATTGGTTCAACGTGTCACAAAATGAAAAGCCACGCTCACTGTTGTTTCTTGTTTTTATTGTAAATGCTTCCTTTCACTCCTTTCTTTCTCCTTTTACCACCTTCTTGTTGTGCTAACAATGGATTTTTGTTTATTTTTGCACTTTTCCTGCAATTCATTGCTGAATTTTTATATTTTTCCGAATATTCTCGTGGCTTTGTTGCTTATTTTGTATTGTATATGTGTTGTTGTTGTTTAGTGTTACTGCGCTCTAATTGCATTTGGCACGAAATTGTGTTTCATTCTGGTTTTATTATCGAAACAAATAAACGTTCGTTCACTGAGCCACTGTCGTGTGTTGTTGTCCTAGAAAGAGGCCGAACGTGTTAACCTTGATTTTGTGCAACGTTGGCCCCAACAGCACTGTAATTTACGAGCCGTCGTGGTCTTTATGTTTCCACTACTTTTATTTACTGTTCTGTTTTAATGTTCTACTGTCAGATAACATATATTCTGTTTTAAGTAATCCATAATGATAATTTTCTGTCTGATTTATTCAGAGTTAATTGGCTTTAATCGCTTGTAAAAGTGTTTTGAATAATTAATGATCATGTAGTTGAAAAGCTGTTGTTGATTTGAGAGCTTAATTGAAGCAAGCCATTCTTGCATTTTAAATTAAATCGATTCGATCAAATTCTAGATGTTGCGTTCGCTTTAAGTTTCACCTTTTTATCAGGAAGTTATAAGGTTAACATCGAAGAACTTCTACTGTTCTTAGAAGAAGAAAAGAAAACCCGTTAACTTCGGATGCACCGAAGATAATCTATAATATCCTTCATATATTCATTTCTTATGGCATGAAAGAGTATAAAAAATCATTAACTTCATTTTGATAGATCAGTTTGTTTGGACAGCTATATGCTATGGTGGCCCGATTTAAGGGATTACATGGGTTTACGGGTTTCAATCGATTTTTTGTGTATTATTTTATTAACCTTGAGAACTTGTCCACTCGAAGCTAGCTAGGCTAAGTGTGCTGTCTTCAAACGCGTTTTTCTGGAAACTGTGTTTTTGAAGTCGGTTTGCAAGATTTTTCGAGAACTACTCAACCGATCTTCATGAAATTTTACACAGATCTTTGAGATACACTTCTTAAAGACTTGGACGAAGGATTTTTTTCGATTACAACTATTTGGAAAAAAAATGTTCCGAAATTTTCATTGAAATCTTAATTTTATTTGAAAAAAAATGTCTCGAAGTTTTCATTGAAATTTTAATTTTTTTGTAAAATTGTCTGCCGATAGCTCAATTCTCAGTTTTTCCTTCGTCCAAGTTTTAAATTCTCTCCGAGGGGTTACCGGAATGGCGTCGCAATGAACGAGTTTAAAATATCTTTTTTCAAAAGTTTCAAAATTTCTTTCATATACTATTATGTTTGTAACAATAAAAAATTCAAATAAAATATTTAATTTTTTTATGAGTAAAAAATTGTTGAAAAGCTGTTTTTTACTCGGGGAAACCCATATACCCCTTAAAGACGACTTCGAAATGGAAGTAACTAAAATGATAAATGAAAAAGAATTTTTAGAAACACAGTAATAATACTTGGATACAGGTATATCATGTTACAAAGCCTCTTTTTCCAGTAAACTTTTCAACTATTTGTTAATTTTGTATTTCGAGTAACAACAATTTTCTATTATTTGAGCGACTAAACCAAGCATGTCCAACTTAAATAAGTATTGCTACCGCTAATTTATCGCTTTTGCTCATTTCTCATAATCTCAGTGGTATTTCTTACCAAATTTGTGAATGACAACAGCTTAATTATCTGCCAAACAGCGCAAAGGGCCCATTGGAAGTAAGCCGCTAAGTCTAGCGATTAATCGCAATTAAATGTCAAGCAATAATTCGCGCACGCATACTTTGTTAGATATTTTCAGCATAGCTTCGAAAAAGGCCTTTTCTTAGCATTCTTTGCAGTCAAAACGTGGTATCTTCGTCTTCGCCTGCTTCATGATCGCCCTCTTTGCGGTGGCAGCGGCGGCGGCAGCGCTACGTGAGCTGAATTGAGGTTAATTGACATTTTGCATAACTGCAAATTGAGTGCACAAATTGAGCGTTGTCGAAATACACAATAAATTTTATTTTACAGTCCATCCCCCCACTTCACCTCCTCGTGCCATTCATACACACCGTCGCGTCGAATTCAAATGCTAAATTGATGACTCAGTTTGTATTGGCCAAGCTTACAATACCAAGCTTGTGTGGTTGTGTGCGCGTTATTTATGAAGGGATGCCAAGGGCAATGAACGCTTGCGACAGCAAAACCGAATAATCAGCGCAGCGCACAAAAACTATAAACCGCAATAAAAGTGTATTGATTGAGAAAACTGCGATAATTTGCCGAGATATTCATTTTATGCAAAATATCGTTTGACAGCGACTTTTTCATGCATAAATCAATCTTTTTGCTGATTTCAGTGACAAATTAATAAATAGTTGATTGAGGCAGATTTACAAGTTTGTAAATACAAATATATATGCACCTTTGTGTATGTTTCTATGGCTAATAATAATAATATAGCTTAACTGAGCGAGGAAAATGGAAAATACTTTTTCTACAAAAATTTGCAATATTTTTGTTTCAGCGTAAAACCACCTTAAGATAAAAATGATGCTTATGAACGCCAATATAAATAAAGTTTTTAAACGACATTTGTGGGTTGTTGCCGATTAATCGAAGAAATCGAGTTTTTGTAATTAATTTAAAGGCCACTGACTTACTTAATACTCAAAACTGTTGCCTACAATTAGGAGAAGGTTGGAATTATTATGTCCGAAAATAAATACATTCAATATATTAGAATCCGGAAGTACTTAGACACGGTAAAGCAAACGGCCTTTACATATTTCTTGTTCACATTCAGCAAATATGTCATTGGAAGCAAATAAGAGACAGTTGCAGACCGATAAAAAAATATTTTTTTTCAATACATGCTTTTTTCAAATAGATTTAAAAAAAACTCGAAAAGTCTCAGTATATCTAAATTAAAAAAAAAACTTTTCTACGAAAATAGTTTGTATGATTTCAATACTGTTCTTTAAGGGGTTATATACAGTCAAAATTTTCAAAAAATAAAATCGACTTTTTTTATTTTATTTTCTTAATGTACATATAATATATTTAAGAATACAAAAAGAAAATTTCATACTGTTCCGCTGAATATTTTCGAAGTTACACGCAAATTTGAAAAGGCGTTTCAGAGTGCTTGGAAGAGCATTCCAAACTTTAAACGCGTTTTTCTCAAAATGGTGTTTTCAAAGTCAGTGACCAACATTACGCGAAAACGGCTAAACTGATTAGTCTCAAATTTTAACATGAGCTTTTTAAATGTATTTTTTAGTAAATAATATAAAATGTGTTTTCATCAATAAATATTTTTTTCCAAACAATTTAAATCCGAAATTTTGGTTAAAAACCATTTTTTTAGAAATCCCCATTTTGTCAAAAAGGTTTATTTTGCTTATTCATCCAATTAATTTCTAGATTTAACATTACTTTAACGAAATGTGTTTGGTTTTTTAATTTCAGAGGATCCAGTTCAGAGATATAATGGTCACCGCAAAATGTCTTTTTTGAGAAGAGCTCCCGAAGATCAACTGTAGTTCCTTTTCAAATAAATATTTTTAATAATACTAAGTTTTACAGTTAAAAGATACCATAATACATATGTGTACATATTTTTGGATTAATAAATTTACTTTTTTCGTCCTTCTAACTGTATATTACCCCTTAAGTTTCCAATGTTTGTCAATAGATAGTTCCAGCAGTTAGTGGTAATCGTTTTTGATATATCCAAAACGTGAGATACTTAGCCTAAACATTTGAAAAAGTAACTGCGCTTCCACACCAGTGTCTTTGTTTATGTTTCATATACTTTTGGTTGTGGGAATATGTCCGATTCTTGGCCAAATAATGATAATTTGCGGGAGTTGCTGATTTTTTTTCGGTCGAAAAAATCGGCGGTTTAAGTACATCGTAAACTCCAAAAGTTGCGGTGAATTGGAAACGTTGCTCAATGAAGATCTATGTCAAACGCAAAAAGAGTTTGATTCAGCATAAGGAGTCAGCCGCCAATCTATCGAAGAAACTACATGCGTTGGGAATGATGGAGAAATAAGAAATTTCGATTACTTATTATAAGCTACTGAACCCAAATGAAAGCATCAATGGAGAATGGTATCGACCTCAATTGATGCGATTGAGCCGAACACTGCGCGAAAGCGGCCTGTATAGCCGGAGAGGCACGAAAAATTGATTCTGCTGCAAGACAACGCTGAGCGGCACGTTGCCAAATCAGTGAAAACCTGCCTGGAAACGCTTAAATGGGAAATTTTACCTCACCCGCTATATTTCCCAGATATTGCACCGTCCAATTATTATTTGTTCCGTTCGATGGCACTTGGTCTGGCTCTAAAGCAGTTCACCTCACAAGACTACATCGAAAAATTGTTTGATTTTTGGATAGCAACACAGCTTTGACAAAAAGATTAAAATAGTTGAGACTAACGATAGGCAGTACTGTCACCATTGCCTTACAATAAAAATTTATTTTCACTAAAAAAACAGCGAGAACCTTTTTGTTAGTAAGACCCAAATTTCCTGCGTTTAGATCAATTTTAAAGTTTATAATTAATAGTAGAAATTTTAATATCAAAGATGAACCACATTTGAGTACATATTTGGAAATATTTTTATGAAGTAAATTTAGACATACAATTTTTGGGTTTTTTAATGAAATATTTTGTTATGAAAAGCAAAATACAACACTTGCTCAAATTAAGTTTTTTTTCTTTTCAAACTAAGTAAAAATTTCAGAGCACAAGCTTGGTTAAATCATTATTTTTAGAAATTATGCAATTGATAAAAAATCTCCCACGACCAAACTCTTTGCAAGACATACAGAGCGCTTGTAAAGGCCAATTTGGGCAAAAGGTTAAAATGTTACATAATTTCATAATTTAAGTCATGAATTAAAAAAAGCAACATATTACCACTAAAACAAGCAGCTGATGAACCATAATTCCACATAAGCGTTAGACCACAAAATGCTAGAAAAGTTCGTCGCTAAGATCTTTTGTTTCCAGGAAGTCAATTTCAAGTAGATTAAAAGCATACAAAAGCAGCGAGTGCACAGAGCAACATTGAATAAAAAAGAGTAAAAAAAAAGAACAACAACAAAAATGTGCAGACAACTAAGCGTCAGCGCCTCGGCAAGTCTACGGAAATACCAAGAAAAAGTTATGCGCAGCCATTTAAGACCGCTCTTATAGCCGCAAAGAATGAATTAAGCAAACAAATGGGTGATACTCGTAAAAGTGGACAGTCATGGACACATTAGAGAGCCGGTAAGCCACATATTACACACACATGCTTATGCGTGTTTAATAAGCAGTAAACATGAAACAAATTAGAATCAACATTAGCAGCTCCAGCAGCAGCTACCAAACGCGTTGAAGGTCATTACTGCTGGCCAAGCAAGCAAGAAGAAGCAGTATAGAAACAAGTACATATGTGCTTTAATGCGCCACAGTAGACAATACATACACACATACATCAGCAAATAGTGGCACTTGAGGACTTAAGTATGTTTTCTTCGCTGTAACCCACTGCCATTGGTAATAATTCACTTTGTACGCATGCTTAATAAAGCTCACTGCGCGCAGCTGCATTTCGATCTAACGAAGATTGACTGGCGTCGTCGTCTTCGGCGTTGTCGCTCGACAATCAGGCTTGACGATGAAGACCGCTTTGGTGCATAAATTAAAGGCGGCAATGTAGAATGGTGAATGGCACCGTGGCAAATAATACAGACAACAAACACAACTAAGTACTGTAATTGCTTATGAACATAAATACATATATATTCTTGCATGTGTGGGTATGTGTGTGTGCGGTTAGCAGTTGAAACAAGCCGCATTGGTAATTTTTAAATTAAATTTTCCACAACAATTTTTGCGTGCAGCTCTTAACAAGCGCAATGCAATGGCGTGCCGTGGCCGAGGCTGCGCATGCGCAAAACCACTTCTTTTAATTAGTTGAATTATTTGCAAATGCTAAAGGCTCATGCGCTAAAGGTTAACTGCATAAATGTTAGCCAAAGAGATATAGACGATAAGTTGGTTGAGAACATGCCAAACAAGGTTGTGTGTGTGTACTGTCTTTATGATATACTATACACTGTACGTTAAATTGTAAATCTAGTTGTCTTTGTTATCTATAAAAAAATTTACAGCTATAAAAGTGCGATCGTACAGTGGCTTCGGTATAAATTTATTTATTTATAGATAAAACGAAGCAGTTCTCTACGCAAAATTATAAATTTCTCTATTATTAAAACAAAATTCTTCTATAAAAATTCGGAAATATTTTCAAAACAATATAAATGACAGAGTCCGCATATTTCTTTCTTTATCAGTTTAACTATATTCATGGGCAATGTGAAGGGAGGGTGTAATTTGATTTTATTCCATGGTTCCAATATTTTGAACGTGCAATGTAGAGCGACGTTCTTGTGTTTTAAGTATACTTCATTCTTTTGAAGCGTAAACAATAAGATTTTTTTTCATTAAAATATGTCGAGTTTTGTGTTTAAAAAGGTGTTTTTACTAAGAGTTCTTCATCATCACTATAATATGAAGAAAACCTCAACCGAAATTCACTGTATTTCCTTCACCAAATTACAATGACTTTCGGTCGAAATTTGTGGATCAAAAACTTAAAAGTTTTCTCAGAAAAAAATCTGAAAAATTTGCTTTTATCGGCCTTCCAACTGTATATAACCCCTTAACAGGGATGATTTTCGCTTAGAAACGTCCTAGGCGACAAGAAAAGCATAAAAATAAAGAAGTGGAAGCATTACTCAAAAAAGGATGTTGCCAAATCCCTGAAGTGCTCAAAGAATCATTTGGAGTCACTCAAGTAGGCAATTCAAAACGTTTAAAAGGAGGCAGATGCATTAAAGTGCAGGGAAATTATGATTTGTAGTCAAGAGACGTTGAAAGGCGATTTCTTAAGGCAGAATTACTGCTTGAAAGCCAGAAAAATAAGTTGTTTTTGCAACGGATTGCGACTGATGATAGAAAGTATATCCATTATGACAACCGTAAATGCAATGAAACATATGTGAAACATGGCCAATTTTCCAAATCAACGACAAAGCCGACTATTCATAACGCCAGGGTAATGCTCAGTATTTGGTAGGCGTGCTTTCTTATGAGCTTCTGAAACCGGGTGAGACCATTTATTGGGAACGCTAACGACAACAATTCATCAAATTAGAGCAAGTTTCAAACGCCCGCAATTTTCAGTTACACACAAAGCAATAATTTTTCAGCTCAAAACGCTCCGACTCATGTTGGAAGACCGGTCAAAGACTATTTGGAAAACAGCGAATGTGAAATTTTGCCGCACTCAACTGATAGCCCAGACCTTTACTCTTCTGACTACTCCTTGTTCTGGTCGATGCAGAACATGCTCTCTGGAATACTGTTCACTTCAGAACTGGGTGTTTAGAGCATATGGGTATGGATATATTAAGAGCTTTCCTATTTTTTCGTTTTTATACTCTCGCAGCAAAGTTGGTAAGGAGAGTATTATAGTTTTGTTCACATAACGGTTGTTTGTAAGTCCTAAAACTAAAAGAGTCAGATATAGGGTTATATATACCAAAGTGATCAGGGTGACGAGTAGAGTTGAAATCCGGATGTCTGTCTGTCCGTCCGTCCGTCCGTGCAAGCTGTAACTTGAGTAAAAATTGAGATATCATGATGAAACTTAGTACACGTATTTCTTGGCTCCATAAGAAGGTTAAGTTCGAAGATGGGCAAAATCGGCCCACTGCCACGCCCACAAAATGGCGGAAACCGAAAACCTATAAAGTGTCATAACTAAGCCATAAATAAAGATATTAAAGTGAAATTTGGCACAAAGGCTCGTATTAGGGAGGGGCATATTTGGACGTAATTTTTTTGGAAAAGTGGGCGTGGCCCCGCCCCCTACAAAGTTTTTTGTACATATCTCGGAAACTACTATAGCTATGTCAACCAAACTCTACAGAGTCGTTTCCTCCAGGCATTTCCATATACAGTTCAAAAATGGAAGAAATCGGATAATAACCACGCCCACCTCCCATACAAAGGTTATGTTGAAAATCACTAAAAGTGCGTTAACCGACTAACAAAAAACGTCAGAAACACCAAATTTTACGGAAGAAATGGCAGAAGGAAGCTGCACCCAGTCTTTTTTTAAAAATTGAAAACGGGCGTGGCGTCGCCCATGGACCAAAAACCATATCTCGGGAACTACTAGACCGATTTCAATGAAATTCGGTATATAATATTTTCTTAATACCCGGATGACATGTACAAAATATGGGTGAAATCGGTTCTCAACCACGCCTTCTTCCAATATAACGCTATTTTGAATTCCATCTGATGCCTTCTCTGTATAATATATACATTAGGAACCAATGATGATAGCAGAATAAAACTTTACACAAATACGGTATTTGAAAAATATGTAAATGACTGATAATGAAATTTCGATTATCACTTTATCGTGCGAGAGTATAAAATGTTCGGTGACACCCGAACTTAGCCCTTCCTTACTTGTTATTTTTTACTTCGATAATATATAAAGTATTGTTTCCCTGGACTTATATACTTTTATATAAAATATTTATCGTGAAATTTTCATTTCACCAGCTTTAAACAGCTGATTTAAATTGATAAAAACACGTATAAGCAATAAAAAACTCAATTTCCATTATTTTGATGATACGTTGTTTTGTATTTTGGGTGACGATATGAATATGGGTACCCTGTATTTTTCACAATCGAAAATAATGAAATTTCCCTCTAGTAGCACTGTCATTTGCATGAAAATTCTTTGCTGTGGGCGTTTTCTGTAGAATGTTTATGAGCTTAGCTGGGATTAAAATGCTGAACTATGTCAACGTTGCCATTGCATAGTCGGCAGCACAATTGCCATACGACAGGGGCCAAAACAATGTCAAAAGCATTAGTTCACAGTTTATTGGAAATTTCAAATATTTATGAAGTGGATGCCAAACCAGTTCGCCTGCAGCGAAGAGACATACACTATATATTATACCATATTTTCATACATACATACATAAATATCAGACTAAGCATGCATTAGAGATACTATATACATAGTTTATACGGAAGCACGAGCGCCTAGATACCCAAGAGGAAAGTAGAAGCTTTGGGTATATGTCAAAGAGCTGATTATAATTAATATTTATTTTTAAAGATAGACCAAGGGCTACTTGGAAAGAGAAAGATAATAAATGTATACTTAATAATTACTAAAAGCTCCGAAAGCTCAGAACTTAAAATGAGAAATTGAGTAAAAAAATATTTTTCAATTGTATTTAAACGAAAATTGCTACTAGTGCTATAAAATATATTTTATTTTAAGTTACTAGAAATTTAAAAAATTCAAGACAAATCTGGATATTCGTAAAAAGTAGTCATACATTACCTCCTTTAACTGTTATAATCAATTTGCTATTCTCTGTCTACGCTATTATACCAGTTCAAAATATTTATACCAGTTGCTTGTTCGATTCACCGCCATTTAAAATGTTTCAATTCTGCACTTCTTTTAAACAAATATTACGCTTCAAAGTGTTTTAGCGTTATAATCGAATTATGCAGCCAACTCCCAGCAGGGTATACCTCAATATCGCCATATGTATATAGTATCTATCTGATAACTTGTATTTGAAAACAAACCATTTGCATATGTGTTAGTGCACGGAATGCAAGAAGCTTGCGGGAGACGAGAAATAAAGGTGAGCGCTTTACAAGCAACACAAACTGTAGAACGGGAACATCTAACGGCATGCAAGCATTGATTGCCTGCAACGGCAATGCAACGCAACAGTCGATACAACAATCGGTGAGATTAACAACAACTACAACGTCAATAAATACACAGTAAGTTACACTGGCAATCGCATCGGTCCATGGATGGCAAAATTCCTGTCTTATATGTGACTACGAGTAAATTTGAAGGCACACACTGCAGGCGCAGAATACGCAAACATACATATAAACAGTTATTAGCTTTGTAAGTTGGCATATAGCGGAAAGTGTAGGCTATGCACAGCTAAATGACCGAACGGCCGAGAGGCAGTCACGAAAAGTGTGCCACGCTTATTTCAGTATTTCAGTTAGTACAAGTCTTGTGTCTTATTCCCGCTTCCCAGTTTAGTTTTTCAGCTCGCATTGCGCCTGCGCAGCTTCTTGGTCTTTTCATTGATTAGTTGGCGCTACCAGAATGGCTGCTGTATGAGCTAGATTGCACGCCGCTGCGCTGCTGGAGCCACCATTGCAGTAGAGTTATGGCCAACAACAGAGCAAAAGTATGCCGCTAGGCCAGTTCTTTTTTACGAGTGGCGAAAATGTCGATTTGACCAACTTTAAGCGGCCAACAGCCTTGCGACTGAAAGAAATTGGGACACCCGCTGTGTGTTAGCGTGGTGTGTGTGAGTTGCCAGGAAAACAAGCTGGTGTAAACACTCGGCCACAACAGCAACCCATTTTGACCAATGACTCTCATGCGATTATGCGATATCCAGGGTTGTTGTTGTTAATGTTCTACAATATACACATTTGGTTATTGTTAATTAATTTCGAAGCGGTTGAGCAGGTGGCATTTGTAAATGACTTCAAACTTGAACTTTTGACCCAAAAATATTCTATGACATGACGTGCTTGGAATGTGGAAGAATGGATTCTTATGAAGGTAAATATGCTAGTATTGAATTTTTGTGTACTTGGTTTTGCAAGACGCCATAACAGGAAAAGTATTTGGTAGTATGCCTCACAGTGTTTCAACCGTTTCTTTTCCTTGCATGTTGGCTTTTTTGTATAAAATACCAAGCCGGGATATTTTTTCTTCGCGTGACAACTTTAGTACTCCGTAATGAAAAGATTCTAAATGATTCACAAATTTAATTTAATTTTAAAAACGATTTCCTGCAGCTTTTGAATAGCAAATATAGTCTAACATAACCCGCTAAAAACAAAGAAGGTATAAAATGAGCTCACTGCTTCTTAGAATTTCGTAAAGTTCACACTCCCATGCCATAACGGAGGATATCCCTTATATAAAAGATAAAGAAACGAAAACGGGGTAAATGAATACGTAAAGTCGTGAGACTGCTATCAGATCAGTATAACATCTCCTATGAAATCTGGCAGAAAAGTAAAAATTGCAAATAAATACTGGTTTGAGAGGAAAGATCGACAAACTAATCGGATGAATGCTGACAATCTCAGCTTTTTTCGAAGACGCCTGGATTGTCAGAGTTCCAGGGCATTCTTCTTCTGCATTATTGGCGTAAACACCGCTTACGTGGTTACAGCGCGCCAGTATGACTGTTTGGCGCCAATTGGAGACTCCATGTGTTGAAATGTCTTCCTCTACGTGGGTGGAGGACTTCCTCTGCAGTCTTAAGTGTTTTCATCCATTCGGACGACATGACCTAGCCAGCATAGCCGCTGTCTCTTAATTCGCTGAAATATGTCAATGCTACGAATATCTCGTACAACTCATGGTTCCATCGACTGCGGTATTCACCGTTGCCAATGCGCAAAGGACCATAAATATTTCGCAGAACCTTTCTCTCGAAAACTCATAACGTCGACTCATCAGATGTTGTCATCGTCCATGGCTCTGCACCATATAGCAGGACGGGGACGATGAATGACTTGTAGAGTTTGATCTTTATTCGTCGAGAGAGAACTTTGATCCTCAATTTCCTACTCCGCCCGTAGTAGTAACCGTTGGCAAAAGTTATTCTGGGTTGGACTTCGATGCTGACGTTGTTCTTGGTGTTAATGGTGGTTCCAAGATAGGCGAAATTATCTACGACTTCGAAGTTATGATTGTCAACAGTGACGTGGGAGCCAAGTCACGACTATTTGTTTGATGACAGGAGATATTTCGTCTTGGCCTCGTTCACTACCAGACTCATTTACGTCGCTTCCTTATCCAGTCTGGAGAAAGCAGAACTAACCTCGTTTGGTATCGAACGATTCGGAAAGGTCTTTTCCGGTCCTTTACGGAGTTTTTGGTATTGCACAGCCGTATTAGTCAGAACATTGGACATCTTTTCATACATTTCATTTGTGGTTATTGATAGGGGGTTTGTCATCCTCCACTATACTACTATATTGCAAGTTTCTCTGTTTCTACCCATGGTGAAGAAGTTTGAGTCTACTTCTTGTTTACCTAAGAATTGCCTGACTTCTTTTTACTTTGCATAAAATCTAAGAAATTATTTAATGTTAGTTGACAAATCCCAAGCCCCTCCTTTCTAGTCATAAATTCCAGCACAAAACTGGTATTTTCTTGCTGTGCTATTAACGGTTTTCCATGAAATTCACCGTACATATGGTATATAGACATCTATGTATGTACACATCTCCAGTGTCACAACAAATATAAAATTCTTAAATGCTTGCATAAGAACAAGCACAGCCACCGAGCAAGCAGCAGAGCGTTGGGGGAGGGAAGTTGAAAAGCAGGCGCAGCAACTAGTTAGCTGGATAAGTTAAGCTGACGGTGGTCAGCAGTTGGCACTAACCGTTCGTTGCAAGACCCAACGGTGCTGCGGTGACACATTTATCCAACTTGAATTGTTGGTGCGGCATTAGGGAGTAACTTGTGTGTGAGTGAGCACATGTATTTTTTAATAAAAAATATTTATGTTTATGATTTTCCTATTTTTTTCTTTTTATTTTTGCATGCTAAAACTGAGCACTCAGCGATTCCCCAGAGCGCAGACATTCTTGCTTAGCGCAATTTTTTATTTTTGTGCAAACTTTTTGTTTTTTGTTCCTCATTTTTGCGATTTTCGCCTGACATGCTGCAAGTGGGCGCTCTGTCCCAAACGGCAACGCATACAGTTAACTGCCTTGCAACGCACTTGTTTATGTACATGTGTGTGTGTAAAATGTTATATTTATGAGTGACAGTCGGTTTGTCAATGACATTTACGGTAGCAACTGAAGAGCGAGACGAGTCAGTAAAACCACTAACGACGAGCAAAGTAGTAGAATTAACAAAAACAACAAGCTCATAGTGGAAATTGTGTACGGTACTGCCTGCAACAGCAACCGAAACAGTAACAGCACTATAATAATATACAAATAATATATAAAAACACATATCCATATATACATATATATGCGCATACATAAGAACCAACAACAACAGTGCAATTGCTACGCAGTTGCAACAAACGGCACTCTGCTGTCAATTTAATTTAAACGGGTTTCACTAAGCAATGTGGGGGAAAAAATGCAGAAGCAGTGCAGCGGAAAGCCAGTAGGAGAAGTAGCAGCAGTAGAAAAGCAAAAACAAAACAAAAAAAACGTTAACGAGGCTATAATACCCTCCAAAGTCGCATCTCTTACAACATATAAGGGTATAAAAAGATATTTATTGATTTTGATTGGACAGTTTGTACGACAGCTATATGCTATAGTGATACGATCCGAAGTATATGTATGTATGTTCTGAGATTATAGCGTTCCTTCGAATAATAATTAATGCCAAATTTATTGAAGATATCTCGTCAAATAAAAAAGTTTTCCATACAAGATCATGATTTTGTTCGAAGGCTTAGTATGACAGCTATATACTATATATAAATCCAATAACGGCGATCCCCACAAATGAGCAGTTCTTGTTGTCAAAATAACGTGTGCAAAATTTCAGATCAATATCCGAAAAACTGAAGGACTAGTTCGCGTATTATCAGATAGTTGGCCATTGTTAAATCGTCCCAGCTGGTCACTCGGATCATTTATACTCGTATACGAGTATATGTTTTATAGAGTCTCCGACGTTTTCTACTGTGTGCATACGAACTTCGTGGCAAACTTAATATACCCTGTTCAGGGTATAAAAACAACGAATTTGTCGCAAAGCAAAACGACGAAACGTGAAATGAAATGAAATAAGAACGTGCTGTCAAGCGGTGGCAGATATAGTTCGGTGACAGCAATAACAACAGCAGCTACAGCATGAAGCATTGACATTGACAACGTTGACAGTGGAAACAACAACACGCACAAGTGTGTATGTATGCATTTGTGTGCAATTGCAACTCTATCAGACTGCAGTCATTGCTTCAATTGCTTGTTGCTGCAACATCAACTGTAATGCAATGTCAATTCAATGCTTCATTGGAGCAGAAAACTTTGTAGTTGTTGGTGGAAGAATGATTTTGTCAACGACATCAAGCTGCTACAACGACGAAAGACACTAAACGGAAATAATGCATAAATGTGGACCCAGTAAGACAGGAACACTTAAGGGGTTATTAATATTCACTTGCAAATTTTAAACGTGTTGAAGAGGTATTTCGATTAACAACTAAAGGGCAGTAAGGACTTTACAGAATTTAATGTACTTTATTGGTGATTAATTTTGAAAAGTTTTGGATTTTCTTGTTCCCGCAGCCGATCTTCAAAAAGATCTTCAAACAAACAGAAGATGTCTGGGGAAGATGATTCATGGTCGAGCAATGGAACGTTTGTTCCATCGTCATCTGGCCATATGCTTTCACTGCCACTCAGCAGTCTGGGGAAGTGTTCCCTCTATAATTTTAGTACGATCTTTAGTATGATCTAAGGGTTCTACAAGAGTGTGTTCCGGTCTTGAAACCTTCTATTAGTCGCCGCATCTTTTCGTAGAATTTTTAGCATAACGCCCGTCGCCCAGCTTGTCAAGCTCTTCATTATTACGCATTTCGGCCTCTCTAATTTTTTGTCTGCAAATGCGTCCCGCTTCCCTTTTCAGCTTCTCACATCTAAAACACTGGAGACGTGTCTTCAGCCTAACACAACATAATCGATCTGGTTGGTGGCTATTTGATCCAGAGACAGCCAGGTAGCTTGATAAAATTTCTTATGCCAGAATCTAATAAAACAGATAATCATATTTCGGGCCCCGGCGAAATCGATCAGCCTCAACACATTTGTGGATGTTTCATCGTCGAGGCTGCATTTACCGACCGTTGTGCCAAAGATACCTTCTTTGCTCACCCTGGCGTTAAAGTCGCCAAGCACGATTTTGATACTGTGGCATCTTTGGTCACATAGTTCTTCTCTTCCGTCGGAGCGTGACGCAAATCAGGGAAATGTTGAAGAACTTCGCTTTGATGCGGATTGTGACTAGATATTCATTCACTGGGGTAAATGTCAGTACGATGCGACGGAGTCTCTCTCCAACCCGAATTTGCGCTCCTTTATATGAGCACTGCGGTAAATGCCACAAGGACCTACTCGCCTCAGTCTTTGTCCCGTCCATCGCATTTCTTGGACGGCGGTGATGTCAGCTTTTACTTAAACGAACTGAGCCATATGTAAAAGAATCGTTTTTGGCCTCTAAAAAGTGAACTGCGATCAAAAAACTTTCCTTACCTGCTTGAACTTATACACATGGCTCCATCCTATAACTACCGAGATGATTTATCCTTAGTCTAGTGAAAGCTGGAGAGTGGAGAAGTTAGTGTCTTGATGTTTCCACCTTACCTTCCTCCACCCATTGTCGACAATTTTTGTCATCTGTCATCCAAAATCTTTAGCCTTGCTGTATGAGTGCGCTTATAGACTGTCCAGTTAGAACTACCATCATTACAACTAGAATAACCTTGCTAGGGATAAGTAATTCAATAGATCTCTTACGTTCCATTCTAGGCCAGCAGGATTGAGCAACCACACATATGCTGACTGCTGACCGACGCTTGGTAACCTCGCACGATCCAATGCCAAAAGGGAAGATATTAGGAGCACACCGACTAACTCCCATCTCGAATATGGAGGTAATATACGCCTTTACTAGCTGTGAGCATACTGTCAGCGAAATCAAGGTCTGTAAGGAGGAGAAGAGCAAGCTCCAAATTTTCCTGGGTTTTTATTTTTCAGAAAAGGAGTTGATGATATATGTATATATGTATATATATAACTCTATATATCAAAAAGTTCTCCACAGTAAATCCTAGAAATCAATGGTCTTTGCTAACAAACTAAACTCATAGATTTTTCTATATATTTGACTGCACGAAGCTTTATCTGACCTTTATCTTGATTTTATCGCAGTCTTCAATCCATTTATATCCCGTTCTGACTTTCGCACAATCATATATGTATTTGAAAAATATCAAAAAACAACAAATCACAATTTTTTGACTTCAGGATTAAGGAAAAACGGATCTTGAAAACCTTGGAAACCACGAATTCCATATTTGCATTATTATATTTATTATCTTTATATTAAATGCATTTTCTGTTTCTCAGCAGAGCTAGAGCAACATTTGATAAAGCTTAAAGCCTACTTGTTCCGCACGGCAACTACACTCAACAAAGCCTGCACTCCTACTGGGTTTCCATGAATGAATTTTGCGCTGGTGCATGTCCAAAATGGCATTGACACAACGACGTTTGCACGCGGCAATCAAACGTCGGCAATCATCCGTCAGACAGTTTCATTGATGCAAACATTCGCAGCGTGCAAAAGATAAAAAGTTTGACTGAAAATGTTTGCCAAGTTGAAATGAAGATTTGCCAATGGCGCTAAGGCGAGCTTTCAGTGGCAGCCAAATGAAAACGACATGCCGCGCAAACATATGTATATACACACACACATACACTAATACAATAGCACAGTAAGTGAGCAACTTTTGAAAAGAGTCGGTAATCGGCTGCGCAGCCGTGTTGACCAGCCAATTGAAGCGTGCCGCGCCACCAATCATGTAGATAAACAGCAAAAATTGCAGGAAAAATCGAAATGTGAAAAAAAACAAATAAGAAAAGTAAACAAAAGCAAGAAAAAAATAAAAATGCTGCAAAAAATGTTAACTCCCAACGGCGAATGTAGCAAAAACTACGCCAAGCCGGATATTCTAGTTGCCGCACGAAAAACGCAAACTTTCTACACATCGCTGAGCGAGCGGAGAGGGCGCTTCGATGTGTATGCGGAAAGCGGAAAGCAGCTTAAACTATGCATCATTCATAAGCATACAGTCAACATACAGTGTGTGCAATAAGTATGTGTACGCCAAGCGCATTTATTGTCTTCAATAATAAATTTGAGAAAATTGTCGAAATGGTTTGTGCGTTAATTAGTGCCGTTGTTTAAATAAAAGTTAGCGCACACAAAGGCCACACAAAGAGCACCACCACACAAAGCAGTTGCAACAAAGTGGCATGGCGTGGTATGCGGACGGTGGTGAAAAAAATCGCATAATTTCTCAAAGCAACCAAGTTGCACGCTCACGCTAAGCCGCCGAAGCGTAGAGGCGACGCATGTCACAACTTTCACCTTGACTGCCAGCCAGTCGGCAGCGCGCTAAATGGTCATTTCAACGGCCCACCAACACACCACCAGCGACAGCGAAGCAGCATAGCTAAGCGGGGTAAAACCGCCAACTCACGCATTTGGCGAATAGTAAACAATAAGTGGCCGGCGAAAAGCCGAGATTATTAATAAAAAGCAAAAACAAAAAAATAAAAATGCAAAATTAATGGAATTAATGGAATTAAAAAGAAATGAATTTTATTTGCTATGCACGCATGCATACATATGTACATACATATGGTACATGCATACTAGGTATTCAACACATATGCATACCTAACGTATGTACATACTTATGTACATATATGCCTCTATAATAGTCTTTGAAAAATATTAAACTGGTTTTTTAAGTTTTACCTGTTTCTCCTGTTTCCGCCATAAACATCAAACTCAATTGGTTTTTCACTCAAAATATAACGTTTTTTGAAGATATATACTCATTACAAATTGTCAGTTTTGGCACGTTTCAAAATATCATTATTATTTTGTCATTGTGTGCTTTGTGTTTACAAATATCTGTATACATATACATATATTGATGTTTAAGAGAAATTACAGAGAAAATTCGAAAAATTCTGTTTAGGACTGATTACTTTTAGTAAAAATCAGATTTTCTCGTGCTATAATTATCCAGTCGATATTCTTGACTTCTTTTCAATGCAATGGTAATGAACTTTGCTATTAAAAAATGCGCCCAAATGTAGGCAACAGCTTTTATCTTATTTGTTAAAACTTCACTAGTGCTCTTTTGACATTTCTCTTCAGTGAGGTACGTCCTTTCACAGTGGAAAAATATAAGATCCAACAACGAGTCGAAATTATCAAAAATTTGCTATCGAAATTCGGAGTCAGTGGCCTCAACTTTAATAGCGCTACGTCCAATTTATGGTCGTCATGATCGTCCTGTCAGATCAACAATTTAGCGTCTAGTGGAGAAAAATTTTAATCCACAGGCAGTGTACAAAATATTCCCTTGCCAGTAAGACAAAGAAGTGCCCGTAGTGTTCAGGATATTGCTACCGCTAGCGCATCAATTGAGAAAGACCTTGGCCTACATCCTTACAAGATCAAATTGACTCAAGAACTGAAGTCTCTTGATCACCAGAAGCGTTGTATGTTCGTGAATTGGCTGAGCTACAACTTGAAAATGATCCGGATTTTCACCGAAAAACCATTTTCTGCGACGAGGCTCATTTCTGGTTGAATGGCTTTGTCAATAAGTAAAATATGCATAATTGGTCAGGCAGCACCCACACCACACCTACTCATGAGTCACCATTGCATTTCGAAAAAATTATGGTTTACTGCGGTTTATGTGCCGGCGGCGTCAATGGGCCATTTTTCGTCCGTGATGATCAAGACCTGCACGTTACTGTGAATGGGAATCGCTACCGCTCAATTATAACCGAATATTTTTGGCGCGAAGTGGATGATATGGACTTGGAAAATATGTGGTTTCGACAGGATGGCGCCACAAGCCACACAACGAATGTCACAACCGATTTATTGAAAACCAAGTTTGGTGAACGTGTTATCTAACTAAATGGATCAGTCAACTGGCCGCCTTGGAACATGCGATTTGACACCGTTAGACTATTTCCTGTGAGACTGCATCAAGTCTATGGGCTATGCCAACAAGCCAGCGGCGTTTGATATATTTAAACTTATTTTTTAGCGCTTTTATCGAAAAACTTGTTATTATATTTCTTAAGACAATTTTGTGATATTTTTAAAGAATTTCGTTTCGAATTTATATAGAAATTCATAGGACTATTTCATATCCCTAAAAGGAAATGTCATAAAAAAGGTAATGTGTGAATATTAAAAGTGGGGATAAAATTTGTGGTTGGATGACATTGCTTATTGCAGAAAATTACTACTGAGACGACAAATTTATTCGCCAATATCGGAATCGAAATTAGTAAGAGAATAGAAATGTTGCCATTAAATTGTGATTTTCCCTTAAAACTCCAAAACAAAGAGTAAACAACAGTAAACAGTAACAGCCAGTTACTCACTTTATTTTATCGTTTTAAGTATTTTAAAAATTCTAAAAACACGTTTAAGCAATAACCTTCTAAATAGAGAATTCCGCTCAAAGTCTTTAACAAGTTCGCACATTTCTAATTAAACAAAGCAAATAACTGTTTCGAATGATTTCACACATAAATCGAGCTATCAAGCTATAACTATAAAAGGCATTCAAGAAAGCTATATATTTGCATATTTATTTCTTCGTTACGACTTGTGAAATCTCAGCAGAACCAGAAGCTCACCCAAATGCCCCTCCAATGAGTGTGTTGAATGGTATTAAGTGAATAGTTAAAGCAGAAAAATAGAAAATATAAATAAATTAGTGGTTTGACCGACAATTCGCCACTGCCTTAACTGGCTATTTAATGGCATGCTATGCAGTGATACTCTCGCGCTGTGGAATTGAAGCTCAGCCAACTCTGCGCACGATTTACTGGCATAAATTTTCAACTAATTAATTTGAAAGGTATATCCATTAACAATAATAAAAACACAGAAACGAGAAAGATAAACGTTTGCAGGAAAAATATACATATGAAGTAACGGGTTTTTCAAAAAGAGCGCATGGCCATTACAGGTATGCTTGCAGAAGTCCAGACACTGAACTCAATTTTCGACGGTTTTCAAGCATAAAACGGTCGTACTGCGTCAATTTCACTTTCGATATTCGTACGAAGTTCATCACTCGTCGCTGGATTGTTGACAAAGACCATACTCTTGGCGTAGCCCCACAGGAAATAGCCTAACGGCGTCAAATCGCATGACCGAGGCGGCCAATTGACTGTGCCATTTCGTTCACCAAACTTGGTTTTCAATAAATCGATTTTGACATTCGTTGTGTGGTTGTGGCGCCGTCCTGTTGAACCACATATTTTCCAAGTCAAAATCATCCAACTTGGGCCAAAAATATTCAGTTATAATTGAGCGGTAGCGATTCCCATCCACAGTAACGTGCAGGTCTTGATCAACACGGAAGAAGTACGGCCCATTGACGCCGCCAGCCCATAAACCGCAGTAAACCATAATTTTTTCGGGATGAAATGGTAACTCATGAGTACGTGTGGATTGCTGACTGACCAATAATGCATATTTTGCTTATTGACAAAGCCATTCAACCAGAATTGAGCCTCATCGCTGAAGCTGATTTTTCGATGAAAATCCGGATCATTTTCAAGTTGTTGCTCAGCGCAATTCGCGAACATACGACGATTGTGGTGATCAAGCGGCTTCAGTTCTAGCGCCAATTTGATCTTTTAAGGACGTAGGCCAAGATTTTTTCACAAAATTTCCCACAACGACATCACAGAGATGACCAACGCTTGAGAGCGAGGGTGAGTGACTGATTGTCTTCCTCAATGAATGCGCTCGCGGCAGCAATATTCTCGACACTACGGGCACTTCTTTGTCTCACTTGCACGGGAATATTTTTTACTGTGCCTGTGGATTCAAATTTGTCCACTAGATTAACTTAATTGTTGATCTGACAGGATGATTATGATGACCACAACTTGGACGTAGCGCTCTTACAGATGAGGCCACTGACTACGAATTTTGGTAGTAAATTTGTATAGTTTAGAGCAGTTGTTGGATCGTATATCTTTCCATGATAAAATGGCAAACTTTATTAAAGAGAAATGTCAAAAGAGCGGGAAAAAATATTGCATTGTTTGCTGTCCTTATCGGTCTACTTTTGTGGCGTCCCTATTTACGTTACATATATATGTATATATATATTCAATTTTTAAGATATCCAGTACATTAAGGTTATTTAAAAATTATAAAAGTAGAGAAACTGATTTTTTTTCGGATTCTGGCCATATACATACATACATACATACAAATAAAGCGTCCAAATATCAATCCAATTCATAAAAACATAAAAATAGACGAGTTGCTCTCTTTTCATTATATTTAACAGAATTTATTGACCATGACAAAAGAAAAATGCAAACAAAGAAAGGAAAGACACAAATACTTAGCAAATACTAAGCAATTGAAGAAGGTGCTCACGCATATATCCATTACATACATGCAGTTATGTTGACTGGGTTAACGAACTGTTAGTTTGCGAAAGTGAATTCGAAATCGTGAATGGATAATGATAAAGGCGATACAAGTAAAATGCGCTGTTACGAATGGAATGCGGAGAATATCGCAAAGCCTGAAGCAAGCGCTAGGCTTATGATAGTTCCCACATAGTATGTATTTCTGTATATATATATTGGTATAAATATAGTGCTATATAAATACATAAATACATATTTGTAGAAAAGTATTCATGCAATTTAAACTTGAAGAAATTCTTAGCTTGGCCACTAAACCGCTGATTTTATTCCCTATTAATAAAAAAAAACTCTTAAGCTGTTTCGCTTTTAATTTCTTTTTTTTATTGCAGGCCCTTTCTTCATAATATTAATTGCAGCTCCTAATGAGTACCCACGAGCAATAAGCAGCAGAAAAACAATATAATTACACACACTCCCATTCAGAAACGGGGAAAATCACATTCAAAACGCGCCAAACGCACAACAAAGTGAGGCAGCCGGTTGTCCGTCCGTCGGCGTGTACCGGCACGGCAGCACCGTGAGCAACATGCGCAGTGCGCGTGCAATGGCCAGCGGCAACAGCAGCCAGCAGACAGTTTGTTGCTCTTAATGTACGCTAAGAAAGCAGCAACAATTAGACCAACAACAATGAAGCAAATACTACCGCCAACACCACCAACTGGGAAGGTCAATTAATTATAAGGTATGCGGGGTATTTCAATGTGAGTGAGTATATGTGAGAATAGTGTGTGTAAGTGAATTGTGGGCACTCGAGGGAGCTGAACAGACGTGGAGCGCGTGTGAGACGTCATAAAAACTATAAAAGTACCGAAATATTTCGGTTTCAGTGACATCGTCTCGGTTTCAGCGGAACTGGTGCGTGAAGCTGAGGAATAAGCTCACAAAGATGTGAATCTGAATGAAGAGGCATAAAAGCACTCAGCGCTAAATGAGAAATGCTTAAAAAATGTATGGTTATGTGCAGCATTTTTAGAAATCTTAAATAAATAAATATAAATCGTCTATTCTGGAGCGAAAGTTATTTTTATAAGTGTTTGAAAGTATCCTAAAAAATATGTACTTATAAGAACTAGTTAATTTTACTTTCTTTGAGTAGTAAGGGGCTAAATAAAAGTGAAGTAAGAGACATATTAGCGATTAAAATGATTTATTTTTATTTTTTAAAGAAAATGTATAGACTATGTAAATATAATTCCGATACTTGATATTTATCTTTGAAAGGGCGGCATGCCTTTTACTGTCCCAGTTTTTTGAATTTGAGAATTTAATGGTGAGGTGCGTGACCTTGCTCAAAATGCGCCGAACTGTAGGCAATACGCAATCTATATAAAACTTAGGCTACATTTAGGGTGATTTGGCATAGGATTGAAGACAAAATCCTTACATTTGAAAGTAAATGAAAAGTAATAGAAGTGAATTCGTCAATAAAAAAGTTTTTAAAACTAGGTTAGGTTATTGTTAAGTTAGATGGTTAGATGAAGTAGTTCCATGTGAGGCCATAGAAAAGAAAAACTCCTGTGTTCGAACTATAATTTCGCAAAACGTTTAGTAGCCAATACAAATTTGCACAGGCGTTTAGTTTTTATTCCCTTCAGCTCGGTGGGATGTCTGGAGGCATACGCTCCCAAGTGCTAAACCTCCCAAACGCGGGACAGTCAAAAAGGAAGTGTTAAGTTGTTTTCACCTCATCTTCTTCAATACAGGTTCTACATATAGCGTCTGATAGGATTCCCAGCCTTACTGCGTGAATGCCAAAAAGACAATGGTGAGTGAGATCTTAGCCTTACTGAAAGCAAAGAGACCACTACATCTCTTGTGAACGATCTTGGATTAAAAAGCTTTTGCGGCAGCCCAGCGCTGACTAAGCTTTCGCTCAGCTATTCACTAGTAGAACACAATTCTCTCAATTGCTCCCATTCCACCGATAGCGATTCTAGGGTGCCTTCTCTTGCGAGCTCAACAGCTTTACAGTTTCCTGCCTGTGGACTGGCACCCATACCAGTCTTATCACAAGGACACTAGATGTTATTGATAGCTTTGATCAGCCTTAGACGCACTGTTAATGAGTTCAAGGCTAGTATCGTCACTCGCTATCCAAGTGAATAGTCGCTTCTAATAATAACTGCAACCTCAATGGAAGACACAGCAACAGTCAGAAACTCTGAAACTAGCGACTCCATGATCCCAGTGATCCGGTATGAAGTCAAAGAGAGTGAGGATTTCCAAGTGTTTAGACCCGTGTTATTTTAGGAATCCAGGTTATTTGAGTCTGATGGTAACGTTCGCAGCCATACACGTTGCGGCGATGAACTAAGATAGGAAGTAAAAAGTCTGCATTTTCAGACATAGATAGTAAAATATCTATGAATGTTTCAAACTCTGCCAAATATTTTGCCAAAAAAACTGAGTTTTGTTTAAAATTATAGTGGCAACTTAAACCGAAAATCTCAACGATGTTCCTACACATTTTTTGTTTTTAGAAATTGAGAAAATTTATTTGCCACTCACTGTGTCACTGAAACCGTAAACACTTTTCTACCTCTCTGCAATCTTGCATATAACATTCACCATCATAAATCAACGGCATTGTCACCAACTATAACCAAGAAAGTATGCAGAGTGTGTAATTAAAGCGGAAATTAATTAATGTCAGCTGACAGCAATTGTCCGACTTACGGCTCAGACAATTGTTGGCTGCATATTTATAGCCTGCACTTCCTCTTCAAGGCAACATAAAAAAATTTCACTTCCGAAAAACTTATTATTTCGTCATTTTGGTTAATTATGCGCTTTTTTTCCAAACACTTCTTATTTGACCTGTTGCAGCTGCGAAAAAAATTTCAATTAAAAACATATTAAAAGACACTTTCCATTGTAGAAGTCAGCTCAGACTGCAGTTGTAAACAGAAAATTGCTGTTATTTTGCAAAAAACCATAATATTTTTTGTTTCGTTTTTTCATGAGTTAATATAAAATATTGCGAACAAATATAAATAAAAAGCCCATTAGTGCCTAATAAATTTTTAAATATCCAATATATTTATCAATCACAATCAAAACGCAATTGCTAAAACACCCACCCAAAGCACTTAGCGTTCGAAGTGCCAAGGGAGCTGACAGCTGAGCGGCTGCGCAAAGCGTTAGTTAACCTTGTGGCAAAAATAAATCAATTCACGTCAAAACTAGTCGCCACATATGGTTAAAAGCATTGCGAAATGTGCAAAATAAAATGGCAATTAAAATATATTATTATGTGTAGACATGTGTGTGTAGGCATTAAAAAGCTAACAACGAACGCTAATGTGCCACTAACTATTTGCCACGCACCGCACATTTGCAAGCTGCGGAATTCCACACTTGCCAATGCACAGCAGAGCGCATGAGCGTTGCAATTAGAAAATCAAACTAGAAATGGCCTAACCAAAATGGAAATGCGTGAATTGCAACAAAAAAAGACTGAAAAGTGTTGTTGTTGTTGCAGTTGTTTGTACGTACTGAAGTGAACTTCATTCAAGTAGACTCGTTACGGCTCAGTTTGCGCAAACCCGCAACGCAAACAGTTAAGGTTAATGAAACACACATATATACACACATGTGTACCATACATATATACAAGCTGTCACACTCACACATACACACGCAGATTATCCTGTATATTTGCGCTGAGCTTAACTGCACTAAGCGGCAAGTTTCGAGTGGCACTTTGATACAAAATATAAAAATTCGAAAACTCATGCAACATAGCGAGCGCTTGCCAACAGACAGCTGGGAGGTGCAAAAACAACAACAACAATAAAGGGGACCGCAACATCGCTGGTTTGCGTGGGCTTCCACACAGTCAGCTCTTCTGCGCACACAATTCCCGCAGGCATTTGAATCAATTCAGGTGAATAAGTCCGCAACCACGATTGTGCTACTGCAACGCAGCGTTGCATTCCAGTGGCTGACGGGGCAAGTGCGCCTCCGTTGCATTTGATTTGATTTCATTTCATTTGATTTGAATTGCATGCGGCATGACCTCGCTGGTGCGCTTCTTCAGCGCTCGGCCGCAGCAGCGCTCGCTGGCCACGTGCTCAGTAGCGGCCAGTTTCGCCTGAATATAAATATGCTTATTTGCTTCAATTCCCTTTTCGGCAGCTGCAGCTTTTCGGCAGAGTTCACCTTTTTTGGTCGTTGTATTTCATTTGATTGCCGTTTGTTACTGTTGCTGTTATTGTTGTACTTTGCGGTTAGTTGCCATTTTAGCGTATAAGCTTTCAGCCGAAACCGGTTGATGGCATGAGACCATATTTCGAAAATATTTTTCAACTACAAATACGTCAAACGTGCTGCTGTTTCGCCTTTGTGGCAGCTGTTGACCGTGACTTACAGTCGCTAATGACGTTCAAAGCGTTTGGTGTTAATTCGTTGGATTTTATTTTGGCACATTTCGGTAATCTACGAACTGCGGTTGACAGCTGATGAAATTCGCATATGTTATGTAATTAACTGAGGTTTGTGTTTAATGTATGCTTAAATGTTTATCGATTTTGGTTAATTATGATGAAGTGCATCATTAATGGTGTTAACTAACCACAACAACTTATTGTTCTAACTTTCAAAAATGGCGTAGTTTTAGATCCTCAGCTCTAAAATCTTCGTCTAATTATTACTTTTTTCCCTTTTTTATATCTATGTTGACCTTAATAGAGGCAAGATAAATAATTTTAAGTAAAACAAATTTGAAAATATGAACTTAGAGTGACCCACATTAACTTCATTTATTAAAGTTTAGCTTTAGGCGCTTCTGGAACTGCTGTTGGTACCATGGATCATTCTTATATCAACAATAAGTTAAGAATTTGAGCTTTTTAGGTGAGTATTGAACGAACTATTCCCGAGATCAAGTCAGATATCAACACCGCAGTGAAGAAAATATAACAGCCGTAGCTGAGAGTGTACATGAAGACCGTGAAAAGTCGATTCGGCGCCGTTCTCAGCAACTCGGACTGACGTATGAAGCGACTTGGCACATTTTACGTCGAGAGATCTTAAATTGAAAGCATACAAAATACAGCTTTTGAAAGAACTGAAGCCGCTCGATCTTCCCAAGCGACATTGCTTCGCTCTAAGGGCTAAGTCCCAAGAAGATTCGAAGTTTTCGAACCAAATTTTGTTCAGCGATGAGGCCTATTTCTGGCTCAACGGGTATGATAAAAATCAGAAGTGCCGTATTTGGGAGAAAGAGATTCGATAGCTCCTATTTCATCCAGACAAAACAACGGCTTGGTGGGGTATGTGGACCGGTGGAATTATCGGTCCATATTTCTTAAAAATGATGCCGTTAAGAACGTAACTGTCAATTGCAACCGTTATCGCGCCATAAAAACCGACTATTTGATGCGTGAAATTGAAGCTCGTGATATCGGCGACATTTGGTTTCAACAAAACAGCGCCACTTCCCACATATCGCATCAATCAATGGATTCATTGAAAAAACACTTCGATTGACAGATAGTTTCACGTTTTGAGCCGGTCGATTCGCCTTTAAGATCGTGTGATACCACACCGTTAGACATTTTTCTGTGGGGATATGTAAATTTTAAAATCTATGCGGACAATATGTAAATTTCAAACTCTACGCGGACAACCCCGCTTCGATTCAGGCCTTGGAACAAAACATCATGCGTGTCATGCCCCAGTTACCAGTCGAAATGCTCGAACGACCATCTGAGACGTAGCCGCGACCAACATTTGAAAGATATAATCTTCAAAAAATAAAAGCTAAGGAATGTTCCTTTATACATATGTTCTTCAAATTGAGACGAGATCTTGACATAAAATTACTTAAGATGATTATTAAAATGTAATGACGTTAAAAACCCAATCGCTGTTTCTCTATCATTTTTCACTATAGAAGGCGTTAAGATTAAAATTTTCGTCGGAAGATAAGTCCTCAACCATATATACTTACATACATATATGATATGTACCTACATAGTATAGTATTTTATAAAGTATGACTAGCTAAAATTACTATCGCTGAACATAGGCAACTTTAAATTAAAATAATTATTTTAAAAACAGGTTGAATAGGTATTTGGACTCCTACATACATATATTTCAATAATTTCCAATTAACTTAAAACACATGCAATAATAATCAACCGCATTTGCAATTAAATGGGGAATTATTTGGTATTTATTTAAAAGCTTACACAAATTTCTTAATGAAATGCCCTGCATCTGCCTTGGCCAACAAACAAAACTACAACAATACATCGCATTATAATCATTAGCACATTTTCCAACTGTTTATTTAAAGCAAATGGATTTTCGTATGCTAACTAAAAAAGCAACAACCAAATAATTGTTGTAAATATGTATAGCTTTATATGATTATGTGCATGTGTAAGTCTGTAGAGAGCAAGCCGATGTTGCAATAAGCACTGCACAACAGAAAGAAAATTATGCAGCAACAAAATACTGAACGTACTGTAAATGGAAATTATTTAGATAAGCAATTTAATGGTGTTAATTTCATTAATTTTTTCACACAACGGCTTTCTAGCTTTTCTTCGATAACTGCACATATGCATGCTATGGATATATACACTTGGGATATGACTATAACAGATGTTTAACTTTGGTTTGCTTTGCTTGTCGGACGTTGGTCGCGTAGTTGACGAAATAAGTATGTAACGAGAATACAGGGTGAGTTATAGTTTTTAAATAAAGTGTACGTGTAGGTATTTTGTCGTCGAAAAAGTCTTTTTGTAGTTGTCAATAGATGTCGTTGCTGTCGTATATCTCCAACCAAATTGTGTCATACCGTATAGCGTTGGAAATGTGACATTTTAAGCTTCATTTAGGCAGAAAATTTAATTCCGGGAAGTTGAAAAACAGTACAGCTGTTCAAAAATGAGTGAAAATAATGAAGAAATTCACTATATTTTGAAATTATTGTATAAAAAAGGGAAGAATGCCACGGAAGCCACCAATGAAATGTATGAAGTTTGCGGAGACGATGCTGTGTTCGTGTAGTACAACAATGGTTCGCTCGCTTCCGTTCTGGAAATTTCAATTTGCACTGATGAAAGTTTTACATTGATGGAATAATGTCTCTAGCGGAAAAATGGCAAAAAGTGGTCGACCAAAATGGTACATATTTGTTTATTAATTTATTGGTATGAATATAAAAAATATAAGTTGAAGGTTGATTAGCAATACGAAAAGACTTTTTCGACTACCCAAATATTTAAAGAAATTAAAATGTTATTATTTTACTATTGGAGGTATTCTAGTCTAGAAATTTCAGAATTTTTTTAAATTTATTTTTTGATTGTTCTGATTTAAAAAAAATATTTATATTGGGCCTCTAGACAACAATACACCCTTTAAAAAATTATCATAATTAAGTTGAAAAAAAATGTTTTTTTCTAAAAACATTTGCTGCTTCCTGTCGAATCTGAATAGTTCTACAGTTAAATTTAGCACTCACCCTGTATTCACCACAAATGTGTAACTGCAGCAATAAGCCGGCTGTCCATACGTTTTGCATTTACGCTGTTACATCGAAGCGCCGCATTCTTCAGCTCTTGCTGTTTTTGTTGCATTTCACCATTTTTTTCACACTTTTTCGAAATTTCATTCACTCCATAATACCATTACGAAATTCAATTATTTCTTGTAATGTATTTCTTTTGTGGTTATGCTTGTTGTTGTAAACACGCTTAAATGAGTTGAGCATTTGTTGTACGTGCTGCTGGCATTTCCTGATTGCGCCACAATGGAGCTGGGCGAGAAAGCGCGTTGACTCTTTGATTGCAATTTGCAAATAACACTTCTTGGATGGAATAAGAAATACTAGCAACACAAAGAGCGCAGAAGAGAAATACAAAACGAAATTAATTAAAAGATTGCTAAGCCAGAGCCGATATACAAATTTTTTATTATTTTTTAGAAATTCTTACGAAATTTATTTCGCAATGTGGCCAGCGCTGCTGCAACGCGGCTTCAAGTGGTTGCATTGACGTAAATCAGGCATAACCTCACATCTTCAGCACTTATGTACAGATGTATATATGTACGTATGTACATATGTATGTGTGTACGTCGACTTCTATAAGTGCTTTTCAAAGCATTTCACAGTTTTCATTTGTTTTTGTGCTTTGCAAACGCGCGTTACACCCAACCCTCCCAACACAACTCATCACTGGCATCACACATTTCACCGCAATATAGTAGAAATTCACCACAATTACTTAGTTTGCGTAAACCACAGATCTTAATATACATAATACGACCACTATTTGTTTCTACAATTTCTGTGGTATTTTTATTTCATTTGTTTTTATTGTTTTGTTGGTGCCTTGCAAATCGGCACTTGAGAAGACTCGCAATTGTATCTCTGTAGCTTACTTAATTTTACTTTTCCATCATTTCACACACACATTGCTCCTATTTGGTATCTGGCAACCCAATCACATGAATTTCAGTTTGCACTCGTCCTCAAAGCGATCCGTTGAACGGCCGGCAAACACCGACCGCTCCCAACAATTTGCAAAAGTGGTTTGTGTGTGCGAATTTCCGACTCAAATTTCAAGTGAATTTCGCATACTTAAGAGAGTATACATATATGAATGGATTGATATTTTAAGCCACAAAGTACACTCGCGAACAAATTTTTTTTGTTCAATAAGTGATCTGATCTGCTATATCATATCCGAAACTTTTCTTTTCATATTTTTGCTACTTCATATTCAAAATTTTCAGAGTGGCAACTTCTTCAGAAAAAACAGTTATAATTTTTTAAGCTTCCCGGTAGTTAAACCCACGAACTAACGAAATACATTCGGCTAGGCGTTACATTATGAAAAATTTTCAATAACACAACTGAAACGAACTACTCTCTGGCCCAGTCGCTGTTTCTTTGCTAGACAAATTCAGAAATAGATCTATAAACGACATTGTCCATTTCGAACCAAGCAAATTGATTATAACACTTAACTCTAGTTTGCTACCTCGGGTTTTTCTTAACTGAATTCTTAATTTATTTTTCAAAATCTATGCCGTCCCCTCAAAGTAGTCTCCCTTGGCTCCAATACACTTGAGCAAATGTTTTTTCCAATCCTCGAAACACTGGTTAAAGTCAATTTCCGGAATTGCCTACAAGTTTAACATCTTGAATTGACTTGAAACAGTTTCCCGGGAGCGATCGTTTGAGTTTACTGAATAGTCCGAAGTCACAAGGAGCTAAATCCGGGGAATATAATGGTTGCGGCACGATATTGGTTGAAAATTTGGCGAAAAACACATGAGGAATCAAAGCTATGCTACGGTACATTAACATGGTGCAAAAACCAAGAGTTGTCGGCCCTTAATTCCGGCCTCTTTTACGAATAACTTCGTGCAAACATTGAAATAGTGTTCTTAGTTGACAGTTTGAATGATCGGAAGGAATTCAGAGTGCATCACACCTCGATATTCGAAGAAAGCTATCAAGATACTTTGATTTTTGACTACTTAGACATGATTTTTTCGGTTTCGGCTCACCTTTGCCATGATATTCGGCCGATTGATCGTCTGTTTTCGGGTCATATGCATACATCCAGGACTTATCGCCAGTTTCATGACATTCTGGTAGTCGGAAAGCATTGTTTCACAGACGTTAACGTGGTTTTTCGAAAAAATTGAGTGATTTGGAACCAAGCGTGCATTACACCGCATTAAATCGATTTTAAAGAACCACAAATAGAGCTTTGTTTAGAGATTATCTTAGTAGAAATCTAACCTCGTCCAACGTACGGCATAGGTACTAACTTTTCAGCAGTGTATTTATGAACTATTCGAATACATACATGTGCAGATCCGCAATGCGATCTACGATTTACGATCAGCAATCTTGCGGCAACGCATCATCGCCTGGAGATGAACGACCGCAAATGCAGAAAGTATTGAATGTACTCGTATATAAGTAGTAGTGGAGTAAAAATATTCATTGATGCGCTACTTTTCCCCCACACTCACCACAGCACAGTATATAAATACGTATATGGTATGAGCATAGGGCGCTCAATTTTTCCTTTTCTGCTGGACGACACACATTTGCCGCAGTTGATGCTAGTTGACGCCAAAGACGCACGTCCACGCGCTTCTGATCTACGCGATCTGCTTTATGTGACAGATAATGGCTGCATTGTCACACCATTCAGAATCCGAGGCAAGGGAGCGCTTGTATATGGTACATACGAGTATAATATGCAATTATAGACACACTGAAGCCAACACGCCACGTATGTATATATGTACATACAAATGTATATGTATAGAAATGTATACACATATATTTGTTTGTATGCATTGACTGCGTTCGTTATTTACCCTCATTCTGTCACTGCACTTAAACGACTTCAATTGTCGCGTTTGAAAGTGAGCTCAGCTCTGCTCCTCAAGTGATTGCATTAACCTCTGCGGGCTCTTGGCTTGACTCGGTTGCTGTAGCTCAAACAATTAGTGGTCGCAGTTCTGTGATAATTTTTAATATGACGTTTATGCTGTTAGATTTATAGTTTATAACTTTCTAACCGTGTGTTCATTGGCTGTGGCCGGATAAATCTCTAATATCATATACTATCAAGAAAAGAGTACATACTATTAATTGGTTTCAGAGTTATCATTTTACCAGAGGTAGTTGTAGTAAGCGAAGATCCTGCCTCGACCGGTTTTTACTCTAAAGTTCAAATTTGAAAACACGTACCATCAATTCATATTTCTACAAATAAAAACCTCATGGGATAATGCATTTTTCGAGCAAAGGAAGTTTGATAATTACATTCGCCTCGGATAGTTGGGTTAAATTCTTTTCACAAAAATATTGGAGGGATCGAGTGTAAGATCCTGATTTGGCAAAATTCGCTACGGCATCTGTCAGCTAATAACTTTCAAACGCTCCATGAGATATTAAGCGAAAGGAAGGAAAATGAAAATGTTCGAAATTTTGAATGCTAGAATAGCCCATCCGTTGAGTCCAATTTTCGATGACTCATTCGACCTTTCTACTGAATCGAGACGGCATTTTCCGCATAGACTTTAAACTTTATATATTCCCAAAGTAAAAGGTTTAGCGGTCTGATATCACACGATCTTGGTGGCCAACCGACCGGACCAAAACGTGAAATTCTCTGCTCGCCGAAGTATTCTCTCAAGAAATCCATTGATTGATGTGTGGGAAGTGGCGCCGTCTCGTTAAACCAAATGTCGCCGAGATCACGAGCTTCAATTTCAGGCATTAAATAGTCGGTTGTTATGGCCGATGATTGCACCGGCCCATAAACCATACCGAACCCTGCTTTTTCTTGAAGCTCTTCAGGTTGCTCTTCATCCCAAATGTGGAAACTTTGCTTACATACCTATTGAGCCAGAAATGGGTCTCATCGCTGAACAAAATTTGACTTGAAAATGTCGGATCTTCTTGGAACCTTTCAAGAGAAAAAAGATGTCGCTTGGGAAGGTCAAGAGGCTTCAGTTCAAACTGTATTTTGTACACTTTCAATTTAAGATCTCGACAGAGAAAGCTGTAATCTTTTAGAAATTTATTTTTATGTTGCAAACCTCTAGGATAACGAATAGCAAATTTTTCTATTGACCGCGAAGGAATTTTAGAAGAAATTGGGTGAAGGTGATATAAAACCGAAGGTAAACCCTTCGGAGCTTTTGGTAACTTTTAATGTACCGACAAAATAGATTCTGAACTTTGAAAGAGAGACTAAATGAATTGTAAATTAAAATTTTCTTAATTTTTGATAATTTATAACTTCTCTTCAATCTTTAAAAATACACTGGAATTTGATCCAAAAATTTAACTTAAATAACAGTATTTCTTTTGAAAATATGATGATGTGTATGAACCCTCGTATTATACCGCTATCTACACCCACATTAGTGATGATTCCCACTATGTGCACAACCGAATTGTGTGGAATTTGTGGAATTTTATGCTCCATCCGGCACGCAAATGGCAGAATCCCACATAACGGTGCACATAAGTGCATACACTCACGAGGGGTCTAGCAAATCGCTGCGCGGAACAACCGCGTTCTGAGTTTGGCATTACACAATTTCAGATTTGACGGCGGTAAGAGCCAGTGCCGCTATTGTTGTTGCCACTGCTGCTGCCAACGCATCTGCATTTTGATTGATTTCGGTATATTACAGTTGCAACGCGCGCTGCGTGCCGCTTGCGTTGTTATTTACCGCACCAAGTGTTATAATATTAGTGTATATGTATGTGTGTGTGTGTGTTCACAATATGCATTATGCCATTGCAAGTGTTGGCGTAAAATGCATTTTACCGCTTGCAATGCATATTTTCCATAAACTTCGACACGACCCACAATGCTTTTGGAGAATTCTATACACTCACGCTTATTTATGGTGATTTGTTCTGCGGCTTTGCACTTGGAAAAATTTATAGCTCATCTAGCCGTAAAGTATAGATTATGCACATTCTTTATACACCATAAACGACCACACTTACTTATTTATTGCTTGCTGTTATGCGTGCGCGTGCGCAAAGCGCTTATGCAACCAGAGCCAATTTATGGAAACCGATATCGACCTCGTCGCGTTGCATACCGCGCTTTTGTTGTGACGGCAATGACACTTGACTCGAGTTATGCATGAAAATCTTTCAGTTAGCATAAGTAGTGCCGTTATCCATTAATAGAAAATATGCTTTCTGGATTATGCGCCGTTGGTACTTACAGGCCAGCTAATATATGTGATATACATGACTGGTTATTTCTGTGTTTTTAATATTATCAACTGAGTCGGCTAGTCTATCACAGAAGCCATGACTCGGCAACTAAGTCACAAAAATTAGAGGTAAAATCAAAATATAACTGTAACTAAGTTTATTTACAGTACGAGAAATAAAAAAAATATATTTAAAAGCACTATCTTCAGCAAACGGACAATACATAGATCATAGCAGGACAGCACCGGATTGTTCCAAAATATAGAAAATCGAGCATTCAGGTCTATGTAACTGGAATGGTATGAATTCATATTCGACCACGGACTGACACCTCGCTAACAATCATCAAAAATGGTTCAAAAATATTTTCATTTGCTACAACAACAAAAACAGAGACGAGTCTTTTAAAATATCTACCGGTTTTCACTTTGTTATAAAGGTTACTTAGATCACATTAAATTCCTGGATACATAAATTTCTGGAATCTCTTCTTTTTCATTCATAGACAACACTTACTCGGTTATAGACGAGTTTACAACAGTGCGCCAGTCGCCCTTCCTTTTCGCTGTTTGCCGCCAATTAAAAGCAGGTTCTTTTCCATCTGGTCTTTCCTAGAGTGTGGAGGTCTTCCTATTCCTCTGCTTCTCCCGCTGGTTACTGCGTCAAATACTTTCAAAGCTGGAGTGTTTCAACCATTCGGACGACATGACCTAGCCAGCGTAGCCGCCGTTTCCCTGTTCTATGAAGAATAAACTGAACTAAACGCTCCGTGAGCTCTGACGTTTAAGGAGCAGCGCAAGAAATGACTTTGTTTCGGACTCTTCTTATAATATTACAAGCAGATAACAAACATATATTTTTTAAAAATATAGCCAGTCACTATATGTCTATCGCAATAGGATTAAATATTATAGAATTCTTCTTTTTTACTGTTGCCAAACCCAACCCTTATTTGGGAACAAATAGCTACTGAACGATATAATAGATTGTCAAAAAAGTCTTGCGGTATTTTTATTGAATTTTATTTATTTTTATTTTTATTTTTTTTCATTTTTTATTTACTTTTTTTTTTTCTACTATGCCGGTCTCTTTCGACCAATTCACCGATTTTATCGCAATTTTCGACGACAGGCCTTCCGGAGCGTGGCGCATCTTCGACCACCTCTACACCAGAACGAAAACGTTGAAACCATCGTTGTGTGGTGGAAATGGAAACTGTATCGGGTCCATAAACTGCACAAATTTTATTGACGGCTTGAGATGCATTTTTGCCTTTATCGTAGTAGTACTGTAAAAATATGCCGTATTTTCTCTTTATTTTGTGCAAGACTTTTTTGACAACCCATTATTTGGGTATTTTTTTATAGAAAAAATAAGTCCGACAAAGCGACAGTCTTAAAAACTACAGTTCTTTTTCGGATAGACAAACAATTAGACGTTGGGTATACCATTCTAGTATACCTTCATTCGATTTTTGAGAAAGTTTCTCAACATACTATTTATTGAGTACTTTTGAGGTTATGTGGCAGAAAAACATACGACAAGTTTTACTCTGAGTAAAAGCGGTTTATCAAATAACATCAAAGATTTGATATTGCTTCCAGGGTAACCAGTAAAAGTTTAAAGCTAAAATCAATCTAGTAGCATTGCAGTCTATTACCCTAAACTTCAGAAACAAATGACAATAGTATTCAAGTCAGTGTAACTAAACAAAGTAGTACTGACAAACAGATTTCGCGTTTGAAGGTAGAGGAAATACCAACCAACCTCAATTAGACAAGTGTATGAATGAGTAAATCTAAACTTATATTATTAACTGTTTGCAAAACTTTAATTAAAATATTTCCCTTCCCTTTGCATGTATTACATACATAGTATATTATAATTAAGACTTACCTTTTTAAAGACACCAATCGGCGCTGATAGTGACGTGCCTCGGCGTTGCGAACTGCAAATAAAAGTGTGAGAGAGCGAGAGGAAAGAGGAAGTTAGTATTATATGGCACAAGGAAAACATTATCTCTGCATAAATGTGTATTTAAAAACGCTAATATTACAGCTTGTAGTGTAGCAACAGGTAAGACAATCAAGTTTATAAAATATATAAGTAATAAGTTACAACACTTAATAATTATAGCAAATTATGGCATTAAACAGCTGACGGCGCTCTGCCAACAGGAAATTGTTTCAAAGTTAGCAAACGCAACTGTAGTTGGCGCGTATATATGAATACAAAGTTATACATACAGACATACAAACATATATTATATGTACATATGTATGGTTGTGTATAAAACGGAGTAATTAAGCAAAATTAGTTGGCAGTTTGTGGTAGTGAAGCTAAGTGAATGTAGATATATTGTATGTATACTATGTTATATGTATGTATTTATTTATATATTATAAAAGTGTAATATTAACATATTACAACAGCCAGTTCTTTACTACTAAATAATTATAGTTTCTACAATAAAAAAAACAATATGTAAGTAAGTATGTATGCATATATTTGTATACATATATGAATTTGCTTTATTTGCAAAGCGTATCACCAGCATTGCGTCTAGATTCAGTATTGCCGTATTAAACAGGAATGCATTACAAATAATTAGCAATCGATAATTACATGCGACTTTCAAGGCAATCGAGTGCAAGAACGTGAGTAACGGATATTCACCACTCTTGCTGGAATTTTTACAGTATTTATTTTTTCTTTGGAGGCAGTAGCTGCGACACTTTACTATAAAGCAAACTCATGAATAGGCGGATATTGAAGAATTGCTTTCGAATTGCATTGCTGACGACAGCGTTTGCAGAAAGCAGTGATTTCAAACAACAAAGTGCCAACTTCTTGAGCCATTTAATACATTTGTACCATTAGATGTACATACATATGCTTCACATATCATTAATTTATGCACTTAACATACTTTTGAGTGGCCAACACGACAGCTGGTGAGAAATGGAAATGTTAATGCAATAATTGCCGAAAGCAATTAAAATAAAATTGCATACGCGCCAACAACGACACAAACCAAGGCAAATTATATTATTCATGTGCATTACCGAGCATTTAAACGTCGGCAATTACACACCATTAAGCCTATATTAGCATAGTCGCACTTTTTGAATAGACCTTATGTAATATCAATTGCCACAAGGGGATATTTGTACATACTTACAAATATATGTATGTAAATCATACTATTGCCGCAACCCAATTTTAAATTTTTTTGTTGAAAACATGTTAGCAAACCGGCGTTAATTGGTATGATATACATACAATAAACATCGATAGGCACCTGTAAAATTGGGTCTTTCGAAGTGTATATCTATGAAAGAAAACGAAAATCACCGAATGTTTTTATAACTAATTTAAGATTAATGTGATTTCATAATCTAATTTTCAGAAGTTTTGATTAAGTATTTTATCAAAGGGAGAGAACTGTAATGGAATAGTTTCTTGTTTCTCCTGTAAGCTACATAGAAATCATACCAAAATAATTATGAGAAACGCTCCCAAAGCCTACAACTAATGGGAGCATATGTATGAAAAATGTTCTGATAACCACCTGGAGATAGATAAACGAAATGCTACAGATCATAAAACCCTTACAGTGTATTTTTTATATAGAGCAGGGTCCCTTAAGACAGAATTTGAATCGACTTGACAGAATCAGAATTAATTTACGTTTTCTTCCACATTACTTTCTCTGCAATCGATATGAACTAAATGTTTTGACGAAATAAAAACTGTTATTAAGACAGCTGTAATTTTCAATCTCTTCATTGAGATGATATCTCTATCTAACTGTTTCATAAAATATGTAATTCAATGCAAATTTATAGAAAGGAGAGGAAGCTATTAGATCACGAACAAAATCCCTCATTTTATCATCTACAGAACCGGTGGAACCTTTTTGACTACAGAAAAGTATTCTTCCGGTTATTACGGTTCATGACATCATATGATCAGATATGATTTGTAGCCTATATAGTATATTATAAATTTATGAAAGATTTTGACTCTCTTGGATGAATAAATGAATGTTGAATCATCACTTTGGAGATTAAAACAAGTCCACAATGGCTCACAAGTCATTGAGTTCTTTTGAAAGTAGGCGTCAACTCAAAATACCAAGTGAATTAGCAATTACACAGCGTAGGACAAGTGGTCGAAACCTCCGCTGTGGGAATATTCAATACAATACTATTCAAGACTAAGTTTAAAGTTGACTTCCCATAGTTTCCTATATGATCCAAGTAGAGGTACTTTTTTCAATAGCCTTTTTTTGACAGATCACGCGTGAGTCGTGTCAAGCTGTCATTTTATTTTGGTTCAGCATCGTTTGGCATTTTATCATGGAAAAACTTAGGCCCGAACAACGTTTACAAATCGTTCAACTTTATTATGAAAATTCACATTCTTATGTATGGAACGACTTTGAGCATTTTATGTCGAGATCTTAAATTGAAAAAGTACAAAATACAGCTTGTGCAAGAACTGAAGCCACTCGACCTTCCCAAGTGATCTCGTTAGCTGTATGGGCTCTTGAAAAGTTTCAAGAAGATCCGACGTTTTCGAGACAAGTTTTGTTCAACGATGAGGCCCATCTCTGGCTCAATGGGTATGTAAACAAGTAAAATTGGGACGAAGACCAACCAAAAGAGGCTCCAGAGCTTCCATTTCATGCAGAAAAATCAACGGATTGGTGGGCCTCTGCAGTCATTGGTACATACATATTTCTTCAAAAATGATGCCGGTGAAAATGTAACCGTCAATGGCGACCGTTATCGCGCCATGATAACCGACTATTTGATGCCTAAAATTGCATCTCGGCGACATTTGGTTGGCATCAATAAATGGAGAACACTTCGGTGAGCAGATAATTTCACGTTTTGGGCCGGTCGATTGGCTACCAAGATCGTGTATCATAGCGTTAACCTTATTCCTGTGGGGATATGTAAAGTCTAAAGTCTATGCGGACAAACCCGCTTCGATTCAGGCTTTGGAACAAAACATCGCGCGTATCATTTGCCAGTTACCAGTCGAAATGCTCGATAGGGTCATAGTAAATTAGACTCGACGTATGGACCATCTGCGATGTAACCGCGGCCAACTTTTTAAAGGGATAATCTTCAAAAACTAAATGCATAAGAATGTTCTTTCAAATTACAATAAAAATTCTCCATTAGATTTGAAGTTTTTTTTCTTTAAATTTAGTAAAAAAAAAGTTTCATTTCCTAGATATTAAAGAGTTCAAAATGAACTAGTTACTACATTTAATTTCAAGCTTAAACTTCAAGCAGCATTGCGTTTAGAAAAAGCTTGATTTTTTGCAAAACAAATGTTAACTTACGAACAATAAACCCTGCTGGTAAATTCAGTCGTGCGGAATCGCCTGAGTGGTATGATATGAGGACTTTTGCATGCCACATGCCACATGGGAAATATTTTCATATGTACATATGTATGTATGCATACAAGGTAATACATCGTGTGGCACCAAATCGCACGTTTTACATACACATATGTGCATATGCTTGTATACTAGAGGCTTACACAATAGCATCTTTACAACATTGCATGAAGTGCGAGTACTACGATTACTCGCTGGACGCCTGGTCCGCCAGTTGGTCGCTCGACCATGTGCTTCAGCTCTTTCCAGCTGACATGCAACAAACACAAAACTACATGCATACATGTACATAAGTATATCTGAAGGTACGTACTTCGGTATGTGGCACACGGAACTTTTGGCAGCAGCGTGCCACAGCTGTGGCGTCAGGCACCGCCATTAGACATGTGTGTTTGTAAGCCGGCGAGAAGATGATGTCGTAATCGTTGCGATAGTGTTAAACATTGCGCTAAACTATTTCTTTTATTTTTTTATTTTTCATTTTTTTTTTTTGTACACGAGTACGGAAATGTGCATAATGCCGAGAAATCCCTTTTTGAAATCCATTGAAAAGTGTTGGCATGAAATGTGGTAAACATTTTCGCAAAGCTTTTTGCCGTCAATGAAGTTGGCTGTGCAGCGCATTATCGTTGTTGTTGTAGCTCTGTTGTACCACAAGTGGAAATCTGAGAATTATGGTGGGGCTATTTTGTTATTGTTTGTGTTTATTTCTGAAAATGTTTGATTTAAAGCAAAATTTGTGGGAAGTGATGAAATGCATAAGCTTATGTAGCGGTGCATAATCAGAAGAGTGAGTATATATGTACATATGTATATTATCATACAGTTACACCTGCAACTTTGTTGTATTAAATTTTCCTAGAAAATTATACAAATTCGCATAGCGAATTGGATAAACGCATTATAAATCAAGGGAAATGGAGAATTTCGGTGTAAAAATGATATAGTGTCCCAAATAATTATTTATTAGGTCAACTTCACTTAGGACGCATAAAAAATTATGCTACGAATTATTTTTAAACATATTATGGAATTTCTTGCAACTTACAATAATTTTATATTTTTTTTTTATTTTTTAATTCCATTTAAAGCGAATGACTTTGACAATATACTATTTATAAATGCGCCAAAATGTATATTATACTTTAAATAATTTGTTCAATTCACAACCTGTCGTAAAGCATCGTAAAATCGTAAAATTATAAATTTTTACACTTGTTTTTTTATAATTTTACGATGCTTTACGACAGGTTGTGAATTGCTCAATTATATTATATCAAATGTTACCTACGTTTAGGCTGACGCTTTAAATTAAACTTCAGTAAGAACAATTTGAAGTATGGAGTCATGTGTAGTAAAATGTAAAGAAAGTGAGGAAAGTACTCAGAGCACCATTCGCTTAGGAGTGGCCAGGAACAATTCTTTTACATATGGCTATTGCAGCTCACGACTTCCGGCCTTAGACCAAGTATCCTCTGGGTAGCCAAAAAACATCTGTTAAAAGGCGAGCAAAAATGAGAAGGCGAAACATCCCTCCCCACGGTTGTGCGCTGAGTTTGGGACCCGCCACATAAAAAACACCCCAATGAAAAGAAGAAAACAGCCTCCGCTTTTGTAAACTCGGCTATAACCACCTAAACACTGTCTACGCTAATAAAGTAGATTAACAATTTCCGACAATAATTGGTAAATTTTTCCGTGACACTATTTTGTGCAGATTTGAACTCATATTCTCCCTTCCTATTTTCTTTTCACTCTCATACTGAATATGTACATACATATGTAAACTAATATAATATTTATAATTTATTGTTTTTTTTTTTTCTAAAATTACTTTTTAATAGTGTAGTAACGAATATTAGCGAATAATAGGCTTGTTGACAAATCAGAGTGCTAAAAGCTTTTCTGAAATCATTAGCATCTTCATAGACACTTTGCTAACAGTGACCACAAATTTCCAATTAAATAATATATATACTATATATATGCGCGTTTATGTGTTTAGGAGTATTCTCAATCACATTAACATAGCAAAAGTAAAAAAGCTATAGATTTGTCATCAACTGGTTTTTCTAGCTAACTAAATCAATATATGCCACATATTTACATGTCAAAGGCACGTAGGTTTCT